>NC_080083.1:25831416-26107692 GCF_949987535.1 Balaenoptera acutorostrata | reverse complement strand
TCCAATGTACAGATGTACCATAATTTACTTAATAAGTCATTGGGATATTTGTCAAAAATACAGATTCTCAGACCACACAACAGACTGAATCATAACCTGCAAGCGTGGAGCCCAGGAATGTGTACTTTTTACAAGTTCCCCAGCTGATGCCAATGAGGCTGGCCTGTACCCAGGCATCTGGGAACCACTAGGATATCTCATTGTGAGCTCTCCCTTATTGCTGGGTCTGATAAGTAGTCCAGCACACTGCACTATGGGAAATGTAATATCCTCCTTGCTTTAAAAATAAATTTGTATAATGTTTTACAGCCTTCTAATCATTCTTCCCATAAATAGTAAGAGAGCTGGGTAGGGAGAGAGAAGATATTATCTGTCATTTCTTGTGAATGCTAAGGAAGAAAGAAATAATGTTTTTTATACCCAATTAACCCTTACAAGGGAATCCAGGTCCAAGTGATATCAAAATGTGTATTGTTTTATTAATTTATCCTAGAGGTTGAAAACTGGAGGCCCACAGATTGATTTGGCAACCCAGAGGCATGTTTTATTTGGTCCACATAGTGTTTTAAAAAAGAACTTAAAGTAATGGACAATATTTAACACTTTGGGGATTTCACAATACAAACTGGGATTTCCAGCCTCTTGGAAATTTGGAAGATATGGCCTCCATGGCTTCCTTTTCTGCCCAGCTGCAACAGATGCTCCTTAGACAGAGCCTGTACCCACTGACCCCACTTAGTCCTTCAGGCATCTGACTCTGTGACCTCAATAAGCCCAGGCCATCACAGCAGTTCCATTGAGCACTTAGGAATACAACTTGCCCCCAGAAATTTCCCTTCCCTTGATGGAAAATATTTTTAAAGCACATGAAAGCATTCCTACCACAAAATAAGAAGCTACAGGGTCTGCCTTCTTCCTCTTGATATTGTCCTTTCCCACCTCCCCCTGGCATCATGGGGATTTCTAAAAAGGGAACTTCTGAGTTCTTCAGATGCTGGGCTCCTGGTCTCAAACCCTATCATTACCACAATGCACCATTATGGACCAGCCATTTAAACTTTCTGGGTATCAGCCCCCTAATCTGGAATATTAAGGGTTTGAACGATTTGTTATTTAAAGAACCTAGCTCTAAACTTCCACAAAACAGATGCAAATGCAGATGACTAGAAAATGCTGCATTTTTGCTGAGGAACTGCAGCGCCAATATGGCCTCTCTACAAAGCTGTTATCTGCAAACATCAAGTGAGATAGCCCTTTATTTCTGAGTTTTGACATTAAACACTGATACAGTAGAGAAATATGCAAATATTTGCAAATATGCGAGTCCAGAAAAATTCTGGAAGGAAACAAAGCAAAATGTTCACTGTGTTATGTCTGGGTTTCGGAATTCTCACTCTGAATGGTTTTTTTCTTTATACTTCTCCAAGCTTCCAAGGTTTTTCCCACTAAGCAAACAATTTTATAACAACAACAACAAGCTTTCAACATCAATACTTAAAAAAAAAAAAAATTAAGCGGCCTCCTTATGTAAGATGGGAAAGCTATTTTATGACTTATGATTGTGCATATTCTGGCATTCCTGTGACAATCAGCTGGAATCACAGAAACGCTCGAAATCTGTTTCTGGTTCTGTCCAATGGGAACTGTAAAAATACCTGCTGTTCCCTGTTGAGGAGGTGGTTGTAAAGCTCTAGTGAGCTAGTGCCTGGGAAGGCCCTGGAGAAAGCAAAAATCCTACACAAAGAGAAATGTTCACTTGCTGTTGATTCGTTACACTGTGTTGCTGTTCCATATTAAAATTTGGACTCAGATTCTTTTAAACCACAACTACAAAAGTCATCCTGACAAAGTGGTGCCAAATATATTAATTGGTGAAGAACTTGGTTGTGGGATATGTTAAAGTACTTAAGCAAATCATACCAACTATAATGCGCGGTGGGAATACATAAACAGTACTTGTTAATGACTAAATGAGTAGAAAGGTTCACTTATTTCATAGGGCCTAATAAAACTGCTTAGGAAACTCTCTATTTACAGTTAAAAGCATGTTTCTGGGAATCTCCTGGTGGTCCAATGGTTAGGCCTCTGTGCTTCCACTGCTGAGGTCCCAAGTTCTATCCCTGGTTGGGGAACTAAGGCACTGCAAGTCACGCGACCAAAACGGTGAAATAAACAAAAGCATGCTTCAACGTTAGGTATACAAATGTATTTCATTGATATAAATTAGTGAAGGTTCTTTTAATATCTTATCAAATTAGTTTCCAAATACCTCAACTTATTTTAAGAGCATATTTTCTAGATAGTGATGTTACTATTACTTACTGGTTTGGATCCGATCCATAATCCACCAGGACATTAACTAATTTCGTAAGGCCTAACAATGCCGCAATGAAAAGCGCTGTCTGGCCCAGAGAGTTAACTGCATCGACATACACTCCTGCAAAACAAACACCAAAGTCAACACAAATACAAAAAAAAATTAAAATTTGTTTTTACAGTACTTTCAATGTATTAATAATGCAACTTTTTTTTTTTTTTAAGAAAAGGAATGAAAACCTTCAGAAGTCAAAATAACAGAAAAGGTCACAAATCAAAAATAAACCACAGGGCTTCCCTGGTGGCGCAGTAGTTGAGAGTCTGCCTGCCAATGCAGGGGACACGGGTTCGCGCCCTGGTCTGGGAGAATCCCACATGCCGCGGAGCGGGCCCGTGAGCCACAATTACTGAGCCTGCGCGTCTAGAGCCTGTGCTCCGCAACGAAAGAGGCCGCGATAGTGAGAGGCCCGCGCACAGGGATGAAGAATGGCCCCCACTTGCCGCGACTGGAGAGAGCCCTCGCACAGAGAGAAGACCCAACACAGCCACAAATAAATAAATATTTAAAAAAAAGAAAGAAAAGAGCAACAGAAGAAACCATAGGGTAAATATTGGTAAACTGGAATATATAAAAGTGAAAATTACTTGAGTTTCAAAAATATAAAAAACAAACAAACAAAAAAACCCCACAATCTTTACCTTCAAGTGCTGTATACAGAAAAATGTTGCTAAAACATTTCACCTCACGCTGCTACGCGAAAAGGAAAAGCGAATTAAAACTGTTCTGAGTTTAAAAAAAAAAAAAAAAACTTCTGAGTTTTATAATTTCCCAGCAGATAATAACTTAACTACATCATACGCTGAATGAAGCGCAACATGAAAGACTCAACATCATACGGCACCCAGCTGCTAAAATAAAAAAAATTCAAAACTAGGCACAACAGTAAACCTCACTACATGCACTACACAATTAAAAAAAAAAAAACCAGCACAAAAAAACAAAAGGACCGAACTCTCAATTACAACCATTTCAAAAACCCGAAACTCGAACACAAAAAAAATCCTACTCCTCCCCTATGTGATGAATAATATTTGTACATACCTCCACACCTCCCAAAACTTCAACCAAAAAAAAAAAAAAAACAAGTCTACCCATGATAATTGTTCAAACCGAAACCACTCAGACTGCATTCATCTCCCTCTCACTCTCCAAAATGAAGAGAAGAACGATCATCAACGGCTAAAGGCAGCTGCAAAAGCAACACCAAGAGCCAACTTCACGCTCAGGAGAGAACACTGCGTCTCCTCCTCGTGGGTTCGGGTGCTCTACACGTTCAGAGAAACTTCTCTAGTAACAAACTATAGAAATGATCCCTGAAAGTATAGTCTTAACACAATCACTTCTGTTTTTCCGAGGTGTAGGAAATGCACACATAATTTAGTGATGGTTACTTTTTCTTACAGCGCTATTCTTTTTGAAACGTACACTGGAATATGTTGTCTGAAGAATCTTTCCAATACCGAAGCGCAACAAAGCGTTTTGAACCCTTCTGCGTTTCAGAAGACATTTCAAGTTGTCAATTTAATTAACATACAGTTTTTAAACAGCCAATCACACGCCAGTTATTTCCAACCCCGCCCCGTTTCGCGCGGCAGTTCCGCAGCATCAGGATTACGTAAAACGCTGACGACTACAACGTGCGCCGCAGCTTGAGGACTCGCCTCCTTTTAGACTGGCGTAGGAAGTGAGGAGATGTCTCACGAGAAAAACTTACAAGACAAAGTGGATGCTGAAAGCAAAGACCGAAGCCAAAAACTATGACGTTTGCAAAGCACACCATTTATGCTGTGATCAAAATAGCAAACATATAAATATTGTTTGGGATTTTTTTTCCAAACCAAGGAATAGTTATGTAGATAAAAATTGTCGTTAAATAAGCAGGATAATACATCCTGCTTAAAGCTTTAGTAGCTTCCCAACTCTTGGGCTAAAGACAGAACTTCTCTAAATAGTTTACAGGGACTTCCCTGGGGTCCAGTGGTTAAGACTCCGCTTCCACCGCAGGGGGAGCCAGTTTCATCCCTGGTCAGGGAACTAGGATCCCGCATGACACAAGGCCAAGGCCAGAAAAGAAATAGTTTACAAGGTCCAGCACAGCCTGGCTCACACGCACCTCTCCAGCCTTATTTTGCACCAAATTCCCTCCCCCTCACTTCAGCCATAATGAACCACGTACTGTCTTCCACATACTCATCGTGTTCCTTTGCACAAGCTGTTCTCTCTGCCAGGAACGTTCGAAACGGTGGATATTTCACCTAACTCTGGAATATTCAATAAACCAATACAACATGGTGCCTGGCTTGAAATAGTGGGAAGAAAGTTAAACTTCCCATAAAGCTTGAAAAAAACTGAAAAATGAGAAAACATTCAGTGGAGAAGAGGTGGGAAAACGGACACTCCTAAAGGCAGTTGGCAGTGTGAACTGTTACAATGCTTTTGGAAAGCAATGCAGCAGTATCCATTAAAAATCTGGGGGCTTCCCTGGTGGCGCAGTGGTTGAGAATCTGCCTGCCGATGCAGGGGACACGGGTTCGAGCCCTGGTCTGGGAAGATCCCACATACCGCGGAGCAACTGGGCCCGTGAGCCACAATTACTGAGCCTGCGCGTCTGGAGCCTGTGCTCCACAACAAGAGAGGCCGCGATAGTGAGAGGCCCGTGCACCGCGATGAAGAGTGGCCCCCGCTTGCCACAACTAGAGAAAGCCCTCGCACAGAAACGAAGACCCAATACAGCCATAAATAATAAATAAATTTAAAAAAAAAAAAGACCATAAAAAAAAAAAAAAAAATCTGAACCAGAAATCCTGCTTTGAATATTAAAAACCCATTATGTAAAGATTCATTACAAAGTATTTTATCAAAGCATTTTTTCTGGTGATACAAAACTGCAAAAAAAGAAATAAATCTTAATATCCACCATTAGGGGCACAGCTGAATAAATTATGGTACATACAGATAATAAAATATTAAGCAATTAATTTAAATGAATTAGATCTGTATCAATTAGAATAGAGATAGACAAGATGTACTATTGAAAGCAAAAAACTAATAAGCAGGCAGGCAACTTTAGGGAGTTCAATCAATGAGTGGTATTAGCTAAAATGATGGATTTAAAGTATCTAACAGAGTTTAGCAAGTAACAACTACTCTATAAATATTAAAAATTAAAGTCCCAACATTCTTGTAACCACTAATAGGATTTAAGCTTAAAAAATAATCTATTTTGTGCAAGTAATACAGGTGCTTTCAGGAATGCAAAATTCAGTGGCACCCCATGTCCTGCTATGTATAGTACTGTAATCACAAGTGGGGTCCGGCTGCTCGCCGCTCAAAAGCCAATAAAGATGCAAGCTTGGTGGACAGGAAAGTTTGCTTTATTTTGATGCAGGCAAGGGGGTGGGGGTTGGGGGGGTGGACTCCTGTCCAAAGGCCGACTCTCCCCACCCCAACCAGTGGACAAGAGCTTTTATAGACCGAGGGAGAGGACTACATGCAGAACCAGCACGGTCAGCTCTGAGAGTCATCTTGAAATTGGTCATGCAGTGGTCTAACCAGCGCCATCGTGATTGTTTTGGGTACAGTTAATCTTCAGTTCCAGGGTTGGTTTGTTTCCATTTCTTTGCAGCAAATTCTCAGAATTGTGGCAGCTTATGTCATGACTACAGCCTGGTCATCATGTAGTTAACTTCTTCCACCTGGTTGGGGTTTCAGTATCTATAAGACAGTGCACGGGATGTGGCTCAGAATATTATCTATAACCCTCGAGAAGGAACTAAAGGTCCTTCACTTTGATTACTGACTAAACTATTATTGTTTTGTCCTGTTTGACTGCTTTTCTTTGCTTCTGTATTTTATCACTTCTCTCATTAAACTTATTCTTTGGGGCTTCCCTGGTGGCGCAGTGGTTGAGAATCTGCCTGCCAATGCAGGGGACACGGGTTCGAGCCCTGGTCTGGGAGGATCCCACATGCCGCGGAGCAACTGGGCCCGTGAGCCACAATTACTGAGCCTGCGCGTCTGGAGCCTGTGCTCTGCAACAAGAGAGGCCACGATAATAAGAAGCCCGCGCACCGCGATGAAGAGCGGCCCCCACTTGCCGCAACTAGAGAAAGCCCTTGCACAGAAACGAGGACCCAACACAGCCATAAATAAATAAATAAATAAATAAATAAAAACCCAAAGTTTAAAAAAAAAACTTATTCTTTGGCTAAAGTTTTTCCACAGACAAAAGGCAGGCTGAGGACATCGGGGGCAAGGTCTATAGCGTCCTGCTCCGTTTCAGTAGAAGCTCTTTAACCAGGGATTTATGGCATCCTATAGTCTGGTTCCAAGCTGCCTTTGTCTTTACTTCCTAAAACATCTCGTACATACCCTATCCTTCAGACACAACACACACACACACACACACACACACACACACACACACACACACACTAAACTACTTGCCATTTGTAGGCTCCTTTGTTCTTTTGCTCCTGTATAAATTCCCTCTGCTCCATATTTGTTGAATAAACAACCAAATAAATAATTATACAGATAAACTTACAGTATCAAATTATCATCTATTTTCTTTAAGCATTAAAACCAAACCAAAACAACAACAACAACAAACAGCACAGAGGCCTCTGAATATCTGCCGATATTGCACAGGTTGATTTCTCATGATTTTGTTGTCTTTTCATGTTTCTTGAAATAAATATGTGAATTTCAAAAAAATGAGAAAAGCAAGTTGCAGAATGTGTTTAGTATGATACCACTTTCATAAAGGCAGGTTAACAACTTTAGAATATATGTATATCTTTTTTTTTTTTTTTTTTTTTTTTTATTTATTTTTGGCTGTGTTGGGTCTTCAGTTCGTGCGAGGGCTTTCTCTGGTTACGGCAAGTGGGGGCCACTCTTCATCGCGGTACGGGGACCGCTCTTCATCGCGGTGCGCGGGCCTTTCACTATCGCGGCCCCTCCCGTTGCGGGGCACAGGCTCCAGACGCGCAGGCTCAGCAGCTGTGGCTCACGGGCCTAGCCGCTCCGCGGCATGTGGGATCTTCCCAGACCAGGGCTCGAACCCGCGTCCCCTGCATTAGCAGGCAGACTCTCAACCACTGCGCCACCAGGGAAGCCCTAGAATATATGTATATCTTTGATTCCATTGGTTAAAATAACCTCTTTTATTTCTTCATTTACTTTTTAGTTTTGGCTGCGTTGGGTCTTCGTTGCTGCTCGCGGGCTTTCTCTAGTTGCGGTGAGCGGGGGCTACTCTTCGTTGCGGTGCGTGGGCTTCTAATTGCAGTGGCTTCTCTTGTTGCAGAGCACGGGCTCTAGGTGTGTGGGCTTCAGTAGGTGTGGTACATGGGTTCAGCAGTTGTGGTTCGCGGGCTCTAGAGCACAGGCTCAGTAGTTGTGGCGCACGGGCTTAGTTGCTCTGCGGCATGTGGGATCTTTCTGGACCAGGGCTCAAACCCGTGTCCCCTGCATTGGCAGGTGGATTCTTAACCACTGTGTCACCAGGGAAGCCCCTGTTTATCTTTCCTTCTTCTTTTTTTGGCCGCGCTGCACGGCTTGCAGGATGTTAGTTCCCCCACCAGGGATCAAAACCAGGCCCTCGGCAGTGAAAGCATGGAGTCCTAACCACTGGACAACCAGGGAATTCCCTGAATATATGCTGTTTAATAAGGTCAGTTTTCAAAGGCATTACCACCTCCAACAGGAAATTAAGCCTGCTTTTACTTAAAGAGAACTATATCACATAATATTCAGTAGAATTAAGAGATTTTGTTGATTTTTCTAGCCCACGGTTCAATGACAAGCGTTATATATTAAGAGACCCAGCATAAAACCAGAGTAGATTCCTAAAGTAGATGTCAGGAAAAATATCTGATTTATTAGCCTGGAAAAATTTAAAAGGGAATCTCAAAAATCAAAAGAAAAATGTATAGATGAAGAAAATGAAAAACAAATCAGCGTACTAGACTGACAAGGCGAATTTTATTTTATTTATTTATTTATTTTTTAAATGTAATACTGTTTATTTAACTTCAAAAACATTTCAGCATTCTAAACATACAAAAAAAATAACAGAACATTGCAGATCGTGTTTAGTACAGAAGGTTCTTGAACTTTCATCAATGCAGTGGCTCTTGGCTTTGCTGACAATGAAGAGTTCTATGGTTTGTTTAAAAAACAAACAGTTTAAAACTACCGCACTTCAACTAAAAAGGATCCAAAACACTTCTCATGCCAGCTGACCCCCCCCCCCTTTTCCACAGCTAAGAATGGCAGCGGGATGCTATGTCTCTATATACAGAAACAAGACAACCTGAAGCTAAATGGATGCCCACTGCAGTGTCCACAGGTCCAGCCCCACAGTGCACGCCCTGAGCTTCGGCCCCTCCGGAAGGCATCGCTCCTACAGCCTCCACGCCAAGCAAGGAGCGTCAAGAGTGTGTCTCGGTTGCTTTGTTCTTTTTACAAACTATAGATATGTACAGTTGAGAACTCAGGATTCCTAGTCAACGACCATAGAGTTAACACACCACCTCACAAATTAAAAAAAAAAAAGAAAATGCGAGAAACATCTTTAAATGCCTTGTCACACCAACAGCAAAGTGCACAGAGTGAGGAGAACACGAGAGCCTTTTCATTTTAAAAATGTTTGGAAATATGTACAACTTTGATACAGTTTCCGGGTGCTCCAGACACCCATGGCCGCTTCATGTAAACCACTGACAATTGCTAGAGCACTCTGAGACTACGATATGATCATGATCCAACTGGGTAATTCAACCTAATGAGGGCAACAGACACGTCTCGGGCGAGAGGTGTGTCAATCACGGCGCTCCCTACTCTAAGGTATTCACAAGGAGACAGATCAACAGTTTTTTTTTATTCATCCTCCTCCTCCTCCTCCTCCTCCTCTTCTTCGTTCTCGTCTTCTTCATCTTCCTCTTCCACCTTTTTCCGGGCAACTTTAGCAGGACCCTTGGCGCCATCAAACTTCCCTTTAGACTTATAGTCTGCGACATCCTTCTCGTATTTCTCCTTCAGCTTTGCTGCCTTGTTGATGTATGGCTGCTTCTTGCTGTCACTTAAGTTATTCCACATCTCGCCCAGCTTCTTCGCCACGTCTCCAATAGAGATGCCAGGGTTTGTAGATTTGATCTTCGGGCGGAATTCAGAACAGAACAGGAAAAATCCAGACGGTGGCCTCTTGGAGGCATTCGGGTCCTTCTTCTTCTTGCCTCCCTTAGCTGGTCCGTAATCCTTCATTTCCCGATCATAGCGCACTTTATCTGCCTTTGCCATTTCATCAAATTTAGACTTCTCTTTCCCAGACATTGTCTTCCACCTCTCAGAGCATTTCTTGGAAAATTCTGCAAAATTGACAGGGACCTCAGGGTTTTTCTTCTTATGTTCCTCTCTGCACGTCTGCACAAAGAAGGCATAAGCAGACATCTTGCCCTTTGGTTTCTTGGGATCACCTTTAGCCATCTTGACTGTATTGTTCGCTAGTCTCAGGCGAATTTTAAATTGCATTTAGCTAAACAAGCATCATAAAAGAAAAAATCATAGCACTGAGGGGGGAAAAGAACAAACCATCTTAAAACAATTAAGGATATATCACAATTACGTTTAAAGCTACTTTAAATCCATTTCCCTTGTAAACCTTCCTCTCCTACTGCTCACTACAAGATCTGTTTGTCAACCAACTGAGTATCAAGGACCAGACATGTATCTATTTCCCTGCAGTATATTCCAGGCCTAATTTACCCAGGAAAACTGTCAACAGCACAAAAACCCTTCATTCAAAAAGGCAGATGGAGGATACTAACTACTTTAACACCCATTGAAGGGGGGGGGGGGGGGAAAGACTCAATTGCCACAGACTGACAAAATCACCTTTAAGAATAACATGAAGAAGGCTTCCTGCTGGTGCAGTGGTTAAGAATGGGCCTGCCAATGCATGGGACACAGGTTCGAGCCCTGGCCTGCGATGATCCCACATGCCAGAGAGCAGCTAAGCCTGTGCGTCACAACTACTGAGCCTGCGCTCTAGAGCCCCTGAGCCAAAACTACTGAGCCCACGTGCTGCAACTACTGAAACCCGCGCACCCAGAGCCCATGCTCCACAACAAGAGAAGCCACTGCAATGAGAAGCCCGCGCACCTCAATGAAGAGTAGGCCCCGCTTGACACAACCAGAGAAAACCGGCACAGAGCAAAGAAGACCCAACGCAGCCAAAGATAAATTCAGAAAAAAAAAAATTATGCAAAAGTATGAAAAACTGTAGTTTTGTGGTGTTCTGGTGCTTTCGGGGAGCCGGAGGGATTCCCAAAATGTGGTAATTCTGTACATTTTTACTGAAATTTTTTTAAACTTTAGACTGTTATCACCTTTATTTTTAAACATCAGCAGGTCTGTTTACAGTATATTTTCATCTTTTGTCTTTTTTGGCCCCGCTGCGCAGCTTTCGGGATCTTAGTTCCCTGACCAGGAACCAAACCAGAGCCCTGGCGGTGAAAACACCGCGTCCTAACCACCAGGGAATTCCCGTAGACTATATTTGTGAAAAAATAACTTGCCACCAGAATACGAAAGGTTATACACCCTAACCCCTACCAACAAAGACCATCACTTCAAGATAGGCTATCCTTTTCTTTGAAAAAAAAAAAAAAAAAAAGCTACCATTTCTATAGTACTTTAATATGTTCCAGGCCATGTACTAACCCCCTAACTTGGATCACGCCATTTTAATCTTGGAAATAACCCTAAGAGATGGAGGAAACGGAAACTTATAATGTGTACCCTTGAACTCTAGAATATTCATCATCAAAAACTTTTAAAAAGCAAATACACTCAAAAGAATACCCTTAATCAACAAATGACTGGAGAAAAGAAATAGGAGATAAACACAACGGACTTCACTGACAGGGAACAAAACCACCTCCAAAAATTACAATTAAGCGATAAGGGTATCCCGTTGGAAAGGAACTCCCTCCTACAAGTCAAGAATACAACAAAGATCCTTTCGGATTCTGAACAAAAAACAGTAACCAAAGAACCGAAAAACAGCAAAGACAGCAGGAAAACTTGAACACTGGCTGAAACCACACGGTAAACCACCACAGGCTCTAACTATCTATGGACTACCGCGAGACACAGAACTAAAACTAGAAAACGAAAACCGAAAAGTACCACCCCCACTGTTCTTTCACGAGACACAACTACAAACGAAACCACTCAGACGGCGTTCTCTCCCTCTTTCTCTCACCTAAGGAGGAGAAGAACGATCATCAATGGCTAGAGACAGCTGCAAAAACAACGCCAAGAGCCAGCTTCACGCTCAGGAGAGAACACTGCGTCTCCTCCTCGTGGTTTCGGGTGCTCTACACGTTCAGAGAAACTTCTCTAGTAACAAACTATAGAAATGATCCCTGAAAGTATAGTCTTGACCTTGACTCGCAAGTCACTGCTGGGTCTGTGATAGCCGCACACTTTACACTGAGGGCGAGATCGTTTCCCCGTTTCTACTTCTACTGGAAAAAAGAGAAAGAGCCCTTCCAATACAATCTTTCAAATGCTACCACTTACCAACTCATTTTAACATTTTTAACTGGAAATGTAATTTAACAATTTTTAAAACAGCCACACTTAATTAACATAATACTGAATGACAGCCAATGACAACCTGCGTCTTTAAAGCCCAGGAGGCGTTCCCTCCACAGATCTGGTAAAACCACCTCGCCCCTGAAAAGCTAAAGAGGAAAGGGTGGGTCGTTGCCTTTGCTAGTGAGAACCTAGCTGATCCGATTGAGCAATATATATCTTAGCAGTTTCATTCAAGGCTGTCCTACAAGTTTGACTTTCAAACTCTGGTAAGAGGTCACCGTGACTGAGGCAGGGACAGGGAGACTGGGTGGCTGAGAACCAGCGCCGGAAGGCAGAACCTTTTGGTTTTTCACCACATGACTGTACTACCTGTTCACACTTTCTGAATTTTTAAAAGACAGCTGGTTGCTGCATCTGACATCATTTCTTCCCTCCACAAATACCCGAGTGCCAGCTACGACAATACTAGCTACCATTGATCGTGAGCTTGACAGGCACCGGTCATCGTTCTAACTGCTTTAATTATGAGATCAATAACAAGTATATGCCAGTTTTATGGACAGGGGAACTGAGGCACAGAAAGGCTAGGTAACTTGCCTGAGGCCTGTTAAACAGCGGAGCCGGTAGGTGTCACCTTAACCATCATCCCAGTTTTCCATGTTGTAAAATAAAGACACTCTGGGCACTGGGCCAACAGAGGCCGCTACTCACAAAAAGCTTACATTCTAGTGAGGGAGAGAGCTGACAACAAACACCCAAGAGGATCAGAGGATGAGGCATGCAGAGGATTTTAAGTGTCGCAACAGGGAGGGACTTGGGGGCTACTTTAGATTTGGGTGCTCAGGGAAGGCCTCTCTTTGGAGGCTGCATTTAAGCAGAGAAAACAACGAATGGAATGCAAAGACCCAAGGAAAGGAACAAGGTTGTGTGTTTTAGCAATTGAAGACAGCTGGAGAACACAGGGTAGGAGGGAGGGGGGAGGTGCAGGCAGGCAGGCAGGTATCTGCGGATTTTCTAGGCAAGGCCAAGGCCTGGGGAGCCTGGATTTTAAGTGTGAAGGGAAGCCGCTGGGAGGTCTGAAGCTGTGGAGACCACTTCCGAGGCCACTGCCACGGTGTCTGTAGGAGACGGCACGGTGGCTCGCATCTGGGCTCAGCAAGGAAGAAGGAGAAACGTGGGCTGTTCCGGAAGTTGAGTTGACAGGACGGGACTCACTGGGGGACTTGCTGCGGGAGGTGGGGTGGGGTGTCAGGGAAAGAGGTTTCAAAGGTTGACATGCTGGTCTGTGCCTGCAACAACTCAATGGATGGTGCTGCTACAGGGAAGACTGGGAAGAGACAGGGACTTCTCTTCTAAAGGAGGGGCTGCCTCACAATGGCGGAAGGGAGTGCTTAACTACCGTACTTGCTTTAACTGATTTAACTTTTACAGCCACCCCACGTGTTGATGCTATTAGTACTACACCTACCTCCTTTACAGAGGGACAGACTGGGGTCAAGGAACTTCCCATGAACCCACAGCCAATAAATAACAGACCAAGGAGTCAATTCCAGAGCATATACCGCTTCTCTCACAGCTCCCGATCTTTAAAGAGGACCAAGGACTAATTTAGGCTCACACTGAAAGCTTGGCCACTGCGGATCCAGAAGGAGAAAATCATGGAGGAACTACATGGTGCATGGCTACAGTGGAAGAAAGAGAAATGAACTGCGATCTGGGGATGTGCTTCCAAGACCAGGAGCTGCAACAGCAGGGAAGCGGAGCGGGCACACTCTCAGGAGGTGCCTTTTCCTCACCTGCTGCCTAGGGTGATCAGTTAACTCCTTCTTTATTCTCAACTCTCCTACCCCTCCTCACCAGCCTCCCTCAGCAATGATCTTCCCTCATACTTGGCAAACAACTGGAAGCCCATCAGTTGAAAAGCCCCCAGTGTGGTCACAGTCCATGGAGGAACCCACCTACCTCTGAACTCCCCATCTTCTCTGGCTGACTCAAAGGCTTCCTGCCTGGGGGAAGCTGCTCCCTCCCATACCTCACTTTCTCCTGTTCCACTCAGTCTTTCCAACTGCATTCAGACTTGCTCTCCCATCCTAATTAAACCCTAAATGCATCCCCCATCTTCCCCGCTTCCCCCAGCTGAATGCACACCCACCCCTATGCTCTCCATCACAGCCTGAGTTCTCCAGGGAGCTCTTTCCACCAACTGGCAAGCCTTCACATCCCTCCAGTGGTCAGTCCACCCCTACCTAGCCAGTTTCTGTTTCTGTTTCCCACACAGGACCAGTGGATACTTTTCCATCTGCACCTTGATTTCTCATCTGCTCTCCACACACTTCACTGTGTCCTGCTGGGCTTCCATCAGGCACCCTCACGCGGCTTGCCGCCTACCTCTCTGGCTGCTCCTTCTCGGTCTGCTGTGCGAGTTCTAACTCCTTTGCCATGCATCCGCTAAAGGTCAGAAATCTCTCCTAAACGTGCCCTAAACTGAACTCTACCATCACTGCTCACCCCGTTGCACTACCTGATTCAGTTCCTTCTCCATTTCCCCCGGTAACACACGGAACCACCGTCCACCCATTTGTTCAGGTCCCAAGACCCGGCAATTTTCCTTGGCAGCTCCTCTCGCCCATACCATCAGTGAACCTGATGAAATCAAATTTTATATTTCAAGGCAGGACTAGAAAAATTTAAACATAAAATTCTCTATGTGTGTGTGTGTGTGTGTTTGGGCCTCCTCCCTCCTTCCCCAAGTGCAGTGTGCATCTGCATTATACATTAATCAGAGCACCTCAAAGAGGGGAGTGCCCGCTCAACCCTAAAGATCCACTTTTTTTCTTTCTTCTCACACTAGCAATGGGACTTCTTAAAAGAATAGAGTTCTTTCTCGACTCCACAGGGGGTCATGGCGCCTTGCTGCTTACTCCGTACAAGCTCACCTGGACTACCTGTTCCTTGGTGAACTTTATGTAAAATATCAGTATGTCATTTTGAGGTACTACAATTCTTTGTCTGGAAAATGTATATGACTGTGTCTTCGACTTCTAACAGCTTTCTGAAAATCTGCTTCTCGTGTTATAATCCTCAGATTGGCTCAAATAAAACTCCCCTTTTTTTCCCTTCTTGATAGTTAATTGAATTTTCGTCAACAAATCAACCCCCCCAAGTCCTGTCAACTTTACCACTTAAATATCTTTCAGATCTGGTGTTTCTCTATCATCGCTACCATCTTCTCCCAGGTAGATGAATGCAGTAGGTGCCCAACTGGTCCTCACACTTGCCACCTCACCCCTCCCCATAAGTATCATCGCCACACAGCTTGCAGAGTGACCTTAAAGTGCACAGCTGATGTAGGCACTCTCCTTCAATAGCTGCCCACTACCCTTAGCTCTCTGTCCACCGTGCTTTGGCCAAACTCCGCCTTCTTTCATTCCTCCTCTGTGCTAAAGTCCTATAAACCCTAGTCCTCACATGTCGTACTTCCTTAGCTTGGACTGATATACAGAGAAAGAAATCACCATAGAGGCCAAGAAGGGATGTCTGCCTAGCTGTGTTGGGAGAGAGTGACTCGACTGACAGAAAGGAGAGTAGAGAAAGGGGAGGTAATTTTGTTTCAGTACCCTGGGGCTGCACCTGATGTGTGAAAAAAGCTCATGACCTGTAAATCCAATCAGAAAACAACAACGCCAAACTGCATCTGACAGATTCTTCCTCATTTCATTGAAAACAATCACAGCTTACACAATAGTTAGGTCAGGATAAAGACCACATCTACTACACAGGTTAAAAAGCGTTGTGCACCTGGAACACGTGAAAAAAAAATACAGAAAACGGCCCCCTAGCAGAAAACAGTCACCTACATTCTGCGACAGTAACATAAGAAGAAACCACTCGGATGGCGTCCTCTCCCTGTACTTACTTCTCCAGAGGAAAAGAACAGTCATCAAAGGCAAAAGGCAGTTACAGAAGCCAAGAGCTGGCTTCACACTCAGAGGAGAACCTGCCTCCTCGTGGACTTCGAGGACTCTATACCGAACCTCGTCCAGTAACAACCTATAGAAATAACTCCTAAAACATAATAATAGCTTTAACCCCACAACTCTGCTGGGTCCGTGGCAGCCACATACTTTTTACGGATGGCGACATTTTTCCACTTTCCTCTCGTTTCAGAAATATATTAAATGATTTTCTTTTCTTTCTTGCTTGCTTTCTTTTCTTCCCTTCTTCCTCTCTCTCTCTCCTTCCTCCCTCCCTCCCTTCCTTTCTTTTATTTTTGGTCTCACTGTGCAGCTTACGGAATCTTAGTTTTCTGACCAGGTACTGAACCCGGGCCCTTGGCAGTGAAAGCGCCGAGTCCTAACCACTGGACCGCCAGGGAACTCCCAGGAATATCATATAAATGATTTTCAAACTGTTGTTACTGAGCCAAACTTGGGTCTACTTGCCCACACACAGTAAAGCCAATTTACTGACACTCGGCTGTGGTGAAAGACAGTGCAGCAGTTTACTGCAGGGTGCCAAGCAAGGAGTTCGGGCCTTTTAAGCACTGGCTACCTCGACTCCTTCTTGGTTCCCCACAATAAACGCTGCACTTTCCTTCACCACAAGCCGGTGACAGTAGACTGGCTTTACTGCAGGCGGGCAAGCGGACCCAAGTTTGGTTCGGTAACAATTTTGGACTCGAGACCTTGGCGTTGCCAGCAAGAAGTCCCCATAGGGTCCTGCTCAGTTACACTGTCGTTTCGTATACAATTTTTTAAAATTCTGAACACTCTGAAGAGGTTTTGTTTGTTTGTTTGTTTTGTTTTTTCCTTTAAGGAACTAAGACTTAGGGATTTCCCTGGAGGTCCAGTGGTTAAGACTCCACGCTTCCATTGCAAGGGGAGTGGGTTTGATCCTTGGTCCAGGAACTAAGATCCCGCATGCTGCACAGCTTGGCCAAAAAAAAAAAAAAAAAAAAGGGAAAAGAGATACTAAGACTTACAGTTCTTAATTGACCTATTACAGACAGACAGACAGACAGACAATCAGAACCTATTGCCTTTCTGTTTCTAAAAACACTAACAACACTGCCGGGACGAATTTAAGACAAAGGTGTGCTCAGGTGCCTCAGATTAGTTTTCTAATCTTAAATACTACAGGCAGCATCTGTGGGTGAGATTATTTTATTTAAAACTTTTAACCTTCTAGGATCCTAAATTTCAATTTGACCCTTTCGAGAACTTCTGCTGATTACTGACGTGAGTGTGGACGTGAGGGGTGCATATTGGACTCACCTGGGTAAGTGTTTTTTTCAAAATAATGTACCCGGCCCAATCTTAAGTGTGGAACGAAGAGGTGTATTTTGAAGCACTTCTCTTCATTTAAAAAAGAAAACTATGGGGCTTCCCTGGTGGCGCAGTGGTTAAGAATCCGCCTGCCAATGCAGGCGGACCTGGGTTCAAGCCCTGGCCCGGGACGATCCCACATGCCAGAGAGCAACTAAGCCCGTGCGCCACAACTACTGAGACTGCGCTCTAGGGCCCGCGAGCCACAACTACTGAAGCCCGTGTGCCTAGAGCCTGTGCTCCGCAACAAGAGAAGCCACCGCAGTGAGAAGCCTGCGCACCGCAACGAAGAGGAGCCCCCGCTCGCCACAACCAGAGGAAGCCCTTGCTCAGCAACGAAGACCCAATGCAGCCAAAGATAAATTTAAAAAGAAAAAAAATTTTTTTTAAATAAACAAAAACTGTAGTTTTGTGGTATTCTGGTGTTTTGGGGGAGCCAGAGGGATTCCCAAAATGTGGTAATTTTGTACATTTTTACTGAAATTTTTTTAAACTTTAGATTGTTATCACCTTTATTTTTAAACATCAGCAGGTCTGTTTAGAGTTTATTTTCATCTTTTGTCTTTTTTGGCCCCGCTGCGCAGCTTTCGGGATCTTAGTTCCCTGACCAGGGACTGAACCGGAGCCCTGGCGGCGAAAACACTGAGTCCTAACCACCAGGGAATTCCCGTAGACTATATTTGTGAAAAAATCACTTGCCACCTGCATACGAAAGGTTATGCACCCCAACCCCTACCAACAAAGACCATCACTTCAAGGTGGGCTATCCTTTTCTTTGAAAAAAAAAAAAAAGCTACCATTTCTACAGTACTTTAATATGTTCCAGGCCATGTACTAACCCCCTAACTTGGATCACGCCATTTTAATCTTGGAAATAACCCTAAGATGGAGGAAATGGAAACTTACAATGTGTACCCTTAGAAGTCTAGAATATTCATCATCAAAAACTTTTAAAAAGCAAATACAGTCAAAAAAACACCCTTAATCAACAAATGATTGGAGAAAAGGGATATGAGATGAACACAATGGACTTCATTGATAGGGAGCAAAACCACCTTCGTAGGTTACAATTAAGGCATAAAGAGTTCCCGCTGGAAAGGAAGTCCCTCCTACAAATCAGAAATACAACGCAGATCCTTTCGGATAATGGAGAACAAGAAACAGCAGGGACAGGAAAAAGAACTTGAACGCTGACTGAAACTACAAGGTAACCACCAAAAGCCCTAGCTACCTACAGAGTAACCCAAGACACAGAACTGAAACAAACTAGAAAGAAAAAACCGAAAAGTACCACCCCCACTGTTCTTTCACGAGACACAACTACAAACGAAACCACTCAGACGGCGTTCTCTCCCTCTTTCTCTCCCTAAGGAGGAGAAGAACGATCATCAATGGCTAGAGACAGCTGCAAAAACAACGCCAAGAGCCAGCTTCACGCTCAGGAGAGAACACTGCGTCTCCTCCTCGTGGTTTCGGGTGCTCTACACGTTCAGAGAAACTTCTCTAGTAACAAACTATAGAAATGATCCCTGAAAGTATAGTCTTGACCTTGACTCGCAAGTCACTGCTGGGTCTGTGATAGCCGCACACTTTACACTGAGGGCGAGATCGTTTCCCCGTTTCTACTTCTACTGGAAAAAAGAGAAAGAGCCCTTCCAATACAATCTTTCAAATGCTACCACTTACCAACTCATTTTAACATTTTTAACTGGAAATGTAATTTAACAATTTTTAAAACAGCCACACTTAATTAACATAATACTGAATGACAGCCAATGACAACCTGCGTCTTTAAAGCCCAGGAGGCGTTCCCTCCACAGATCTGGTAAAACCACCTCGCCCCTGAAAAGCTAAAGAGGAAAGGGTGGGTCGTTGCCTTTGCTAGTGAGAACCTAGCTGATCCGATTGAGCAATATATATCTTAGCAGTTTCATTCAAGGCTGTCCTACAAGTTTGACTTTCAAACTCTGGTAAGAGGTCACCGTGACTGAGGCAGGGACAGGGAGACTGGGTGGCTGAGAACCAGCGCCGGAAGGCAGAACCTTTTGGTTTTTCACCACATGACTGTACTACCTGTTCACACTTTCTGAATTTTTAAAAGACAGCTGGTTGCTGCATCTGACATCATTTCTTCCCTCCACAAATACCCGAGTGCCAGCTACGACAATACTAGCTACCATTGATCGTGAGCTTGACAGGCACCGGTCATCGTTCTAACTGCTTTAATTATGAGATCAATAACAAGTATATGCCAGTTTTATGGACAGGGGAACTGAGGCACAGAAAGGCTAGGTAACTTGCCTGAGGCCTGTTAAACAGCGGAGCCGGTAGGTGTCACCTTAACCATCATCCCAGTTTTCCATGTTGTAAAATAAAGACACTCTGGGCACTGGGCCAACAGAGGCCGCTACTCACAAAAAGCTTACATTCTAGTGAGGGAGAGAGCTGACAACAAACACCCAAGAGGATCAGAGGATGAGGCATGCAGAGGATTTTAAGTGTCGCAACAGGGAGGGACTTGGGGGCTACTTTAGATTTGGGTGCTCAGGGAAGGCCTCTCTTTGGAGGCTGCATTTAAGCAGAGAAAACAACGAATGGAATGCAAAGACCCAAGGAAAGGAACAAGGTTGTGTGTTTTAGCAATTGAAGACAGCTGGAGAACACAGGGTAGGAGGGAGGGGGGAGGTGCAGGCAGGCAGGCAGGTATCTGCGGATTTTCTAGGCAAGGCCAAGGCCTGGGGAGCCTGGATTTTAAGTGTGAAGGGAAGCCGCTGGGAGGTCTGAAGCTGTGGAGACCACTTCCGAGGCCACTGCCACGGTGTCTGTAGGAGACGGCACGGTGGCTCGCATCTGGGCTCAGCAAGGAAGAAGGAGAAACGTGGGCTGTTCCGGAAGTTGAGTTGACAGGACGGGACTCACTGGGGGACTTGCTGCGGGAGGTGGGGTGGGGTGTCAGGGAAAGAGGTTTCAAAGGTTGACATGCTGGTCTGTGCCTGCAACAACTCAATGGATGGTGCTGCTACAGGGAAGACGGAAGAGACAGAGATTTCTCTTCTAAAGGAGGGGCTGCCTCACAATGGCGGAAGGGAGTGCTCAACTACCGTACTTGATTTAATGATATTACTAAAGCTTGAACTTTGAAACCACACAGTGAGTAAGAAAAAAGAAAACCACAAGAGCTAACTTCGTAAGAAACGACCGACAGACCTAAACAGCTATAAGCATACCATGGAAGACAAACTGAAGGAAAAAAAAGCACCCTGATTGTTCTTTAGAGAAACACAATTACAAACAAAACCACTCAATGAGCGTTCTCTTCTTAAGAACAAGAAAAACGATCATCAACATGTAGTAGTAGCTGTAAAAACAACACCAAGGGCAGCCTTCACACTCAGAAAAAAATGCTACATCTCCACAGTTTCGGGTGTTCTAACACGCTCTTCAAATTTTGTCTAACAACAAACCATAAAAATTACTGTTGTACCTACAGCCTTATTCTTGTCTTCGACGTCACTGCTGGGTACGTGGCAGCCACCCACCTTTTACCGATGGCGACAGTTTTGTCAAGTCCCTCGCCCCCTGAGAAACATTTTTTACCTTATATCCCATAACTACTCTGTGAAAGGGCAAAGTTCAAAACACCATTTTCACCCGTAAATCTTCCAGAAACACTTCAAAGCAGCAACAGGCCTCATTAACATACGGCTTCCTGGCAGGCAATCACATGCTGCGCGCATCTGACTCCTACCCCAGGCTGCTATTACCCCGCCCCCTGCCCCCTGCGCCCCCAGGGTCCAGGACGGGTCGCGTCGCCCCTCTGTAGGCTAAGCAAACACGCTCCCCGCCACCGGTCCCTCTGGACTGCCTCTTGCCTGCTGGAGAAATCCGCCGACTTGGCAAGACCAGGTTTCCTTTGCCTTGAAAAAGAGGTGGGGGAAGAAGGACAAAAGAGAGGGACACAGAACTAGTGTAATCCTGCATAATAACGAAGGTACCCATGGTGGTTTATGAGTGCCTTCTCCATGATAGGCATTTTAACCCATTGTCTCACTTCATCCTCTAAACAAGTGAAGGAAAAGGGTGTGATTATTTCCCCATTCTCATACATGCTGGCTAGAGCATCCATCACACAGCTCCTCAAGGGAACCACAGGTAGGTACTAGGTACATCTGGCACTGGATCAAGTCTGGGTTCTTTCTGGAAAGCCAAGGTGTCTCCATCAGGAGTTCTAGTCTCCAATTGAATTCATTTCTCTAAGAAAGCACTAAAGGGAATTCCCTGGTGGTCCAGTGGTTAGGACTCCCCGCTTTCACGGCAGCAGGCTGGGGTTCGATCCCTGATGGGGAACTAAGATCCCACATACCCACGCAGTGGCAAAAAAAAAAGCACTAAATACACCGTCCCTCAAAGTTCAGTCTTAAATGACTGATCTTCCTGGCTTCCAAATCTCAGAGGAAGCCGACCCATTTACTTGTGGCAAAAGTTGGTTCCAGCTTCTCCTCAAAGAACACACCTGATATATGATGGTGGGTAACTGTTTTCATCATTTAACTTCCTGTTGTAAAGATGCTTCTGCCCCCCACGTCTTCCAGCATACCAGAAAGCACAGTACTGCATGGACATACACGTGATTTCCTGAATCAACCACATTTTTATTGCATCATAGTGACATGACTAACGTGACTATCAGGTCCATCTCATCTAACCACTTCTAATAGAATCTCCTTAGAGACAGCCAACTGCTCTGAATTAAATCCCTTCAGAGAAACGGACAGTGTTGGGGCAATCCGGCCAGGTCTGGGACACATCTCCTTGGGGTCAGAGCAGGTTCCTTATGTCTTAAAGAGTTATAAGGTGCCTTCTAGTCACTTTCACCCAAGGGCCCCTTGTCTTTGGTCTGGGCCCTTCTGTAACTAAGACTTTTCCACTCTCTGTTTCTCCAACCTTTCTGTGGATCCCTCACCATCCATGCCATCCCTTGGCCTCCTATGAGCAGATTCTCAGCTCTCGTCACCTCCTCCAGATGCCTTCCCTCACCTTCCCAGCTAACAGTGACCACTATGTGCTTTGTGTCCCTAATTATCTTTGTAAGTGCCCCTACATAGCTCACTGTGTTATAAATGCATTTATTTTCCCCTACTCAACTGTGAGGTCTTTAAAAGCAGGAACCAGGTCATATTTATCTTTGCATCTGCAGCCCCTTGCCAGCCATAGTAGATGCCCAACAAATGCAGACTAACTGAATGCATGATGAATCATTGTATGTATTTTTCTTTCCCTCAACCTGGTTACTGACATAACTGCTGGGAACCACCTGGTTTTCCCCCTCCTTTTTTCTCTACTCCTGCCCCAACAAGGGCTGCCTGTCTGTAAGAGAGTGAGATTCCTGCCAGCAGCGTTTTCAGTCCTCTTCACTTGATCATCCTTGGTTTCAAAACATGGATATGCAGACAGATCTCTTCTGGGCTGCAGGCTCATATACCCAGCTTCTATTTGATATTCCACTTAGCTGAATCACAGGTGTCTAACTCAGCTGGTCCAGACTGACTTCCAATAGCTTCTTTCCCAAACCTATTCCTCTTTCTGGCAATGACACCACATTCAACCCAGTTGCTCAAACCAAAAACAAGTCATCCTACTCTTTTCTCCCTCTTCTCACATACCTCATAACCTTCCGCAGCCAGAGCAACCATTTAGAAATAGAACTCTACTCTCAGGTACCTGGCACAAGAGCTCCTAAAACCCTTGGAATTTCCTTAGTGTTAGGAGTGATAAGTGTCTTTGGTATGCTGATGAGATGACTCTTGGCTGAGGGGTTCTGAGATAGTTTCAGGATGGGCTGGTCACCAGAAAGACCAAGACCAATTCATGATTAGAGGGTTGGGACTTTCAGCTCTGCCACAACCCTCCACTTCAAACCTTGTCCCACCTCCAGCAGGAGAGAGGGGCTGAAGATTGAGATCAGTCACATTCAATGGCCAAATCAATCATGCCTAAATAATGAAACCTCCATAAAAACCCTAACTGATTAGGTTTGGAGAACTTCCAGGTTGGTAAACCGACTGAAGTGCTGGAAGGGTGGTGTACCCAAAGAGGGCATGGAAGCTCCAAGCACTCACACACACACCATGCCTTGCCCTAAATCTCTTTCATCTGGCTGTTCCTGAATTGTGTTCTTTGTAATAAACCATATCAATAATTACCTAAAATGTTAATGGACTAAACTCTCTAGTTAAAAGGCAGAGAGTATCAGAATGGATTTTAAAGCACAAATCCCAACTCTGTGCTCTCTACAGAAGACATATTTAACTCTTAAGATATTCCATAAGTAGTAAGCATAAGGAGTCTGAAGGGGCTGTATATCAGAAAAAGTAGACTTCAAGACAACGAGTATTACCAGAGATAAGAAGGGACATCTCATAATGATAACAGGGTCAATTCACCAGGATGCTGTAACAATCCTAAATACGGAGGCACCTATTACCAAAATCCTTCCAACAGCCCACGAGGCCTGGTGTGGCTTCAGATTACCTTGCCAGTTTCACCCCCCTACCACTCTCTCCCACCACTTTGCCTTTTCCTCCAACTCAAGTGATCCACACACTTTTCTTTTCTATCCTCAGGGCCTTTGCATCCCTTTAAATCCTCCCTTGCCTCCAACTTTTACCTTTTACTTCTTTCACGTCAACTTTTCTTCTTTAGGGCCCAAGCCTAAATATCACTTTCTCTAAGAATTTTCCCTTGATTACCTCCCAGATGAGGCTGAGATGTACCTTGTGTGCTTCCTTCGCCTCCTGTCCTTCTCAGGACTTCAATTACCGACTCATGTCTGTTTCTTCTGCTGGATTATACTCTGGAAGGCAGGGCTGTACATCTTTCCTTGGCTGCTCTAACCCCGAGGCTCAATTAATATACGTGTAATAAAAAAATGAATAAAGTCTGGTCTGAGGTTCTGGAACTCATCCTTTGGGTTTTAGAGCTCATATAATCTGTAGTATCTGGTCTTCTGAATGGGATGAACTAAGCAGGATACAATCAGGAAACAACTTTTCTTTTACTACCCTCAAGTACACTCTGTCAGTTAGTTCTTGCTGCCCCTCTCCTGAAAGGCACCTCAGGCAGATCCCGTACTCTTTCAGTCACTCTGAGGCAGTCAAAGCACAGCCTCATTTCAGGTAATAAATTGCCCAGTCCTTTTTTTTTTTTTTAATTAATTTATTTTTTTTTAAAGTTTTATTTTATTTATTTATTTATTTATTTTTGACTGCGTTGGGTCTTTGTTGCTGCGTGCAGGCTTTCTCTAGTTGCGGCGAGCGGGGGCTACTCTTTGTTGCAGTGCACAGGCTTCTCACTGAGGTGGCTTCTCTTGTTGCGGAGCACAGGCTCTAGGCATGCAGGCTTCAGTAGTTGTGGCACGCAGGCTCAGTAGTTATGGCTCACGGGCTCTAGAGCACAGGCTCAGTAGTTGTGGCACATGGGCTCAGTTGCTCCGTGGCATGTGGGATCTTCCCGGACCAGGGCTCGAACCCATGTCCCCTGCTTTGGCAGGCGGATTCTTTTTTTTTTTTTTTTTTTTATTTATTTGGTTGCACCGGGTCTTATTTATTTATTTATTTATTTATTTATTTTTGACTGTGTTGGGTCTTCGTTTCTGTGCGAGGGCTTTCTCCAGTTGCGGCAAGCGGGGGCCACTCTTCATCGCGGTGCGCGGGCCTCTTCACTATCGCGGCCTCTCTTGTTGCGGAGCACAGGCTCCAGACGCGCAGGCTCAGTAGCTGTGGCTCACGGGCCCAGTTGCTCCGCGGCATGTGGGATCTTCCCAGACCAGGGCTCGAACCCGCGTCCCCTGCATTGGCAGGCAGACTCCCAACCACTGCGCCACCAGGGAAGCCCGGCAGGCGGATTGTTAACCACTGCACCACTAGGGAATTCCCTGCCCAGTCCTTTTGAAATCAAAACCTCTTCCTTGCTCTTCCACTCCTCTGATCTCAGGGCTGTTTCTGACAACTCCAGAGCTGAAGGAGGGAGAGAACCAATGAGATGACAAGGGGCAAAGGCCTTTGTACTTAGCTGATGCTCTTCGTTGCCTGTGGCTTTGTCCTAATGCCTGCCCTTTTGTGGGAGGGGTTAGTGGGTCCTTCAGGTATCTCCACTCCACTGCACACCACCCTAATGCAGGCCATTGCCCTCTCATGCTGACTTCTTCTTTTTTTTTTTTTTAATTTTTATTGGAGTATAGTTGATTTACAATGTTGTGTTAGTTTCTGCTGTACAGCAAAGTGAATCAGTTATACATATACATATATCCACTCTTTTTTAGATTCTTTTCCCATATAGGTCATTATAGAGTACCGAGTAGAGTTCCCTATGCTACACAGTAGGTCCTTATTAGTTATCTATTTTATATATAGTAGTGTGTATATGTTAATCCCAATCTCCAAATTTATTCCTCCCATCCCCTTTACCCACTGATAACCAAAAGTTTGTTTTCTACGTCTGTGACTCTCTTTATTTTGTAAGTTCATTTGTTATCATTTTTTTAGATTCCACATATAAGCGATATATGGTATTTGCCTTTCTCTGTCTGACTTACTTCACTTAGTATGATAATCTCTGGGTCCATCCATGTTGATGCAAATGGCATTAATTCATTCTTTGTTACGGCTGAGTAATATTCCACCAGTTATAAGTACTACATCTTCTTTATCCATTCATCTGTTGATGGACATTTAGGTTGCTTCCATGTCTTGGCTATTGTAAATAGTGCTGCTATGAACACTGGGGTGCATGTATCTTTTTGAATTAGAGTTTTCTCCAGATATATGCCTAAGAGTGGTATATGGTAGTTCTATTTTTAGTTTTTTAAGAAACCTCCATACTGTTCTCCATAATGGTTGTACCAATATACATTCTCACCAACAGTGTAGAAGGGTTCCCTCCCTTTTCTCCACAGCCTCTCCAGCATTTATTGTTTGTAGACTTTTTGATGACAGCCATTCTGACCAATGTGAGATGATACCTCAATGTAGTTCTGGTTTGCATTTCTGCTGACTTCTTGCTACATCTCCAGCCTCTCTGTGGGGATTCTTCCTTCCTTCATAGATGAGGTCCATTTAGATGGCTCAGCTACCCTGCATAGAGTCTACCTACCCCACAACTGATGAAAGTATGGCTACTCCAAAAGCTGATCTCTTATGCTCATCCAGCCATCAAGAACTGCTCCAGGTAGGAGGCAGATGGCAGTCCTCCTGACCCCTAAATTCCAGGCAACATGCCAGGTTCTATTCATGCTAACTTGGTGGCAGCTGGGGTGGGCTGGCATGTTTCTGTTGTTCAGCAGGCTGGGCCATAGGCTCCCAACTCTCCTGCTTGTAGGCATCACAATTATCTCCATGAGGTTTACCTGAATGGCCTCTTACTAGGCTTGAGGCTGGGAAAGAGGGAAAAGCCACAGCATTCTATTCCTGTGAATGCCTTTGAAACAATCTTTCCACTGACAATCCTGCCGCTGCCCCATCACCTTCTCTTAGATAGGCCTGACGTGGGTGATGGAGTTGAAGGTCCAAGATCATTTTGGCCATCTCCTAAGAAGCCTTGCTTTAGACTGTGGGGGCATTTATCACCCCTTGTTCTTCACTCTGAGGATTTAGACGAAATTTCCAGGCACAGATGAAGTCCTGCTTCATACCCAGTTATACCTGTCAACCTCATCCCCTGCTCTAGTTCAATGTCAAAAATTTGAAGATGCGTTAAGTCAGAGAAAGACAAGTATTGTATGATATCACTTATATGTGGAAGCTAAAAATAAAACAAACTAGTGAATCTGACAGACTCACAGATAGAGAGAACAAACTAGTGCTTACCAGTGGGGAGAAGGAAGTGGGAAGGGGCAGAATAGGGGTACGGGATTAAGAGGTACAAACTACAACATATAAAATAAGTAAGCTACAAGGGTATATCGTACAACACAGGGAATATAGCCAATAGCTTACAATAACTATAAGTGGAGTATAACTTTTAAAATTTGTGAATCACTATGTTGTACGCCTGAAACTTATATAATATTGTATATTAACCGTACCTCAAAAAAAAAGAGTTTAAAAAAAAAGAATTTGAAGATGCAGAACGTTCAGGAGATGTCTAGGAGATAAAAAATGTCCTAGAACTCTGCTTCTGATACTGGAGGATGTGGATAGACAGACACTAGAAGTCATAGCATACCTATCTTGAACATCAATTTTTATATTAAGACATGGATGTGTTATGAGGTAAAGTGCAAAATCTTTGAGGGGGTAGAAAACAGAAACTTTCAAATAAATTGAGTTCACCATCAGCCACTTCATCTATAGATTCTAGGGGTGGTACATGGAAACCCTTGAGACCTTTTTTTTTTTGGCCCACACTGCGCAGGATGTGGGATCTTATTTCCCTGACCAGGGATAGAACGTGTGCCCCCTGCATTGGAAGCGCCGAGTCTTAACCACTGGACTGCCAGGGAAGACCCCAGAAGCACTTGAAAAGTTTTTGAGAGAAGTGTTTTTGGGGTAGTTGGGTCCTACAAAAACTGGTGTTACGGGACTTCCCTGGTGGTCCAGTGGGTAAGACTCCATGCTCCCAATGCAGGGGGCCCGGGTTCAATCCCTGGTCAGGGAACTAGATCCTGCATGCATGCCACAACTAAGAGCCCGCATGCTGCAACTAAGACCCAGTGCAGGCAAAATAAATAAATAAATAATTATTAAAAACAAAACAAAACTGGTGTTACCTTTCTGGAAGTCCTCAGGAATACTGTTGAGGCAAATAGAGAAACACTGTAGAAAAATTAGGTCACCCTGACTGTTCCACAAACCAGCTGAGAGAAGCCTTATAAGCCTTCCCTTTAATACTAAGAAGGAAGACGGGGAATCTAACAGGTCTTCTGGTTATTCTAGAAAAAGCAGGTCTGGATCTCTAGATCAGGGGCAAATACCAGCAGAGGTTTTGTTTGTGTATGTTTTTTTGTGTTTGTTTGTTTGTGCTTTTGAAGACTGCCTGAGCTATGTTTCTTATTTCTGTCTGCTCTACAGGCTGAGGTGCCTATAGCCTACAGCAAAAAACAAAAACAAAAACAAAACACCCTGAAAACAAAAGTACCAAGTGCCTCTAAGGAGCAAGGAAGAAGAGAGCTGTGAAAACTGGCCTTCTCTCCACCACAGGCCTCAGAAGACTCAGTGGGCAGAGTAGATTTGAAGGAGAAAAGGGAATCAGGCAGAATCTAAGGTGGGTGGCTGGGGCCTGAGGAGAAACCCTTAGGAGCCTAACGGTTGGAAGACTTTATAGTTCCTTAGCACATAACAAAACAAAACAGCCTCCAGCAATTTAAGACCTCTACTGAACAATCTGACTGCACTGGTAGAGAACATCTCATTTCTAAATTTAACTTCCAATTTCCCCAAGAACTCACAGTTTTATGATGTACCTGGTTTTCCTTCTGATGTTATTCAGTAATGTGAATCAAGTCACATCTGCCATTTCAATACGGTGCCTACCTTTCTTAAGAATCTTCTTCACTTTCACATAGTTCCCCTGTTTGACATACTCATGAAGCTGTGCTTCCAAGGAGTCATTTCTTAACGAACCAAGTTGAACAGGACAGGGGACTGGAAGATGAACGGCCCGAGACATCCTGTTTCAAAAGAAAGCAACATGCTCTAACTGAATCAGAAATGCAAGGAAAGAACGTTGATTCTTTCACATTTCTTTCACTTCTTGTCCATTTTCATTGATAATGAACAGCATTAGGGGACAATTACTGAAATGCTACAAGATTAGGGACTTCCCTGGCGGTCCAGTGGTTAAGACTCTGCGCTTCCACTGCCGGGGGCCCGGGTTTGATCCCTGGTTAGGGAACTACGATCCCACATGCCGCGTGGCATGGGCAAAAAATGTAAAAATAAATTCTACAAGATTAAAGTTTATTCTCAATGTTACTGTTGAAATTGAACTCAACATACTTACCATCAATTCCTTGAAGTGAAAAAGTGACGACTACCAAAAAGTAAAATTAGGAATACATGTGGGGCTTCCCTGGTGGCGCAGTGGTTGAGAATCTGCCTGCCTTGCCGTGGACACGGGTTCGAGCCCTGGTCTGGGAGGATCCCACATGCCGCGGAGCAACTAGGCCCGTGAGCCACAACTACTGAGCCTGCGCATCTGGAGCCTGTGCTCCGCAACAAGAGAGGCCGCGACAGTGAGAGGCCCGCGCACCGCAATGAAGAGTGGCCCCCGCTTGCCACAACTAGAGAAAGCCCTCGCACAGAAACGAAGACCCAACACAGCCAAAAATAAATAAATTAATTAATTAATTTTAAAAAAAAAAGAAATACATGTATTTGTTGAGTAATTAAGAAAATTTGGAGAGTATTAACTTTGTGGGATTTTTTTGTTTTGTTTTTTGTGGCTTGCAGGATCTTAGTTCCCCGACCAGGGATTGAACCCACACCCTCGGCAGTGAAAGCACGGAGTCCTAACCACTGGACCGCTAGGGAATTCCCAGGAGGGTATTAACTTTGAAAGGCTAGTATACAAATGCAGTCATTTATGTAGGAAAGTAGATAGTATGTGTGTTGGGTTCCCAGTTCAGACTCTGAAGTTCTCGTCCTGGCTCTGTCACCTCCCTAACTGTGTGACCTTGGAGAAATTATATAACTGATGGGCCTCAATTTCCTCATCTATAAATGGGGGTAATAATAACCAGAGAGCTGCTGAGACGTTAAATAAAATTTTAGAACTCTGTAAAGTGCTTAGAACTCTGCCTGGCACCAAGGAGCTCTCAGTAGTTGTTAGCTGCTACTGTGCACACAAGAACCATGCAAAGAAATTTAAACTTCCCACGTGTAGCAGCCACACCTGACCAGTGATTGTGGTATACCTACCATGTGTCTCACAGGTGACAGGTTCTGTGTAAGTCACCTAAAATAGGATCACTGTCATCACAATGCTTGGTCTAGCAGGGCAGACAAGTGGCACCAGGCTGGTATGCCACGGACAGTGGATAAGAGAAGGAAGCCCCATTTGCATGAATCAACAAGCATGCATATCAGGGGCATAATTGAGCGATCCATGGAGAGACATAGAGGGCGGGATATGAGGTGAAGTGAAACAAACACCAGAAAGATTGACACATTCTGTGGGTCTTCCCCAGCCAAGAGGCTTTTAGGTTACTGAGAAGTAACCCCCTCTTAATTTATCTACTGATAAAATGTGGAAATGCTAATACCTTGAGTGTTTTAACTTTATTTTCTTTGTACTTGTTACTAGCCATGTCAGTGCCTTATAGCATCCTAGTAATCACAACATTGTTAAGCAAAGAACAGTGACTCAGAAAATATTGTTTGGTTTAAATATGAGCTGAAGCTTTTATAACTTTCCTTCCCCACCTCCATTCCCCACCCCACCCCCCTTTCTGCCTCCCTACTATATCCAGGCATTAAAAACGAGTAGCATATTTCTATTTGATTTACATAGATAAAGTCTTTAAAGAGGTGATTAAGTTAAAATGAGGCTGTTTGAATGAGGCCATAATCCAATACAACTGGTGTCCTTATAAGAAGAAGAAGGAGACACCAGGGGCACTTGCACAGAGGAACAATCATGTGATAGGCAGCAAGAGAGTGGCCATCTGCAAACCAAGAAGAGAAGCTTCAGAAGAACCCGACCCTATCGGCACCTTGATCTTGGACTTCTAGCCTCCAGAACCTTCAGAAAATAAATTTCTGTAATAGCTAGATATGGCATATGAATATGCATATAGTTTTATTTTAGTTTAGTAAAGGCATGGGATGTTTTAATAATTATAAAGAAAAAAGTTTAATATTTTAAATAAATATTTAAAAAAATAAAAAGTGCTTATTATCACCCATTGAAATAATCTATTAAAAAAAAGTGGAAAATATTCTTGAAAGAGGAGTCTACAGTTACTATCTCCAATTCATTCATCCATTCAGCTGGAATGGTCTGCTAGTGTGTTATTCTCCCCCATACCCCTGACAGTGGGCTCCTGGCCAAAGCCCCCAATATCTTCTTCTTTTTTAAAAAAATTTTATTTATTTATTTGGCTGCGTCGGGTCTTAGCTGTGGTGTGAGGGTTCTTCGTTGCACCGTGCGGGCTTAGTTGCCCCGCGGCATGTGGGCTCTTAGTTCCCCGACCAGGGATCAAACCCACGTCCCCTGCATTGGAAGGAGGACTCTTAACCACTGGACGACCAGGGAAGTCCCCCACTATCTTCTCACACCTGGACAAATCCAATGTGCATTTTCAGGCTCTGTCACACTGGAATGTTCGCCTGTATGTAACACTGCCTTTATTCCTTCTTTATTTTATTGTGGTAAAAATATACATAGCATTTACCACTTTAAACAAATTTTAAGTGTTCAGTAGCATAAGTATATTCACACTGTCGTACTACAATCACTACCATCCATCTCCAGAATTTTTATCATCTGTCCAAACTGGAACTCCATACCCCATTAGATACTAACTCTGCATTTTCTCCTCCTCCCAGGCCCTGGCAACCACCATTTTACTTTCTGTGTCTATGAATTTGACTACACTTGGTGCTTCACGTAAGTGTAAACACTTATTTGTCCTTTTGTGACTCATGTATTTCACTATGTCCTCAAGATTCATCCATGTTGTAGCATATTTCAGAATATCCTTCCTTTTTTAAGGCTGAATAATTTCCCACTATGTATATACACCCCATTTTGTTTATCCATTAACCTATTGATGGACACAGGCTGATTCCACCTTTGGCTACTGTGAATAATGCTTCTATGAATATGAGTGTTCCAATATCTCTTTAAATCCCTGTTTTCAATTATTTAGAGTATATACCCAGAAGTAGGATTGTTGGATTAATTTTTTGAGAAATGGCCATACTGTTGAGAAATGGAATACTGCCTGCCATATCAGTAAACAAAGGATGTCACAGACGTCAGTGATTGCAGCCACCGCGGATGGTGAGCTAGTGAGCCCTGAGGGAACTCAGGAAGGAAGAGAATACCTGCCATCTAGTAGCCATCAGACTGCAGTCACTCCATAGGGTGAGCCCTGACTCAGGATATGAAAACACAGGATACTGGCCCCAGATAGCTGAGGTGCATATCAAAGGAAGGATTTCGGTGAGCCCAGACTCTTGCATCCTCCCATTCATAGAAGAGCACTAAATTCCTTACCTTGCGATATCTGCTTTTCTTTAATTAACAACAATCTTCTGACGTTCAGACTATCTACCCTCTGTTGCAAAACTCCTATATATCCTGGCTGGCCCCCTCACTTCCTCGGAGCAGTTCTCTCAGGGTTACTTGAGATGCTGCCTCCCAGGCTTGAAGTCTTAAAAATTCCCGCCGAATAAAACATAAACTCAACTTTCGGGTAGGTTGTGAATAAATTTTTAGTCGATACTGTTTGCTAGAGTGGCTGGACCATTTACATTATCACCAGCAATAAAAAAAGTGTCCCAATTTTTCCAGATCTTCACCAATACTTCTGGTTTTATTTTTTAGTACTGGTGATTTTAATGTTTTTCAACCTTTAAAAAATTTTTATTTAATTGCATTTACACCAATACATGATGACTACATTTTGACATAAAATGTTCAAAATAATACAAGTAAATTTAAAACCCCAAGCCCATACGTTTTCTTCTTTTTTTTCCCTAAAGCTGCAGAAAATGCACATTCCTGAGAATTAGGGCTTCCGCTGTGTTAATCATTTACATGCTAACAACCACTCCCTGAGTACTTTGACTCTTACTGCCTTTCTTTTCCAGTCATCCTACTTCATAAAAATGCCATCTGCGGAGTATTAGGGTTTAGAACAGGTCTGAACATTACTAAAGCACGTTTTTTTTTTAAAAAAACAAGACAGCTCTTGCAATTACTTAGTCGGGTAACTCACACTGAACTCCACCTACAAACACATTTCACTACTGTAAACTTGGTTGTTTTCTCCTTTATGTAACACCAGCATTCTACAAGAACGATAAATACTAAACTAACAAATATTACCGTGTATTGTCTCAAAAACGAAATCTCTCGTTTCACGACATAAAACTTCTCAGCTCTCACATTTTGCGAGCTAAATTTCCCCCTATTTTAAACTAATTATCCAAAAAACTCTATACGTTACTTATAAATCTTCTAAAAACAACAAAACACAAAAACGAGTCCCAAATCGCACCCTAGCACAACAAAAACATTAAGCGCAGTAGCGTGTATTATAAGGAGTAGTTAAACGGAAAAACTGAAAATTCTACTTTTGAACTAAACTCATCAGGGGAAAGCGCGAACGCAGTCCCCCACTACCACAAATTATGCAGTCGAGTTTCCCACATTTGGGGAAATCGCAGGGGTCAGCACATCCGGAGTGCAATGGATAAGCCTCGCCCTGGGAAAACCACCTTCGTGATCATGGTATCTCCCCTGCCAGGTAAGTATGAGTTGCTTAAACCGCCTGGCACCTCACCCTGAGATACGAAACACTTCACACTTACGGTCACTCTCTTCACGCACGCTCTAGCCCCTCACTTATGAATAAAAATTACTGCAAACTATAAAAGCCTAATAAAAACATTTCGTATACCGGAACATTTGCAAAATAATAACAAATGTATGTACAATGTGAACAAAACCAGCAGACACTGCGCTTATTTACATACTCCAGGCACTTTTAGTGACATCATCCTTCTGCGCCGGACAAACCTATCCCCGGGTTTTGTTGGTGTGGTAGGCTAAACAGTGCAAAACCCTCCGCGGTGGCCGCATGCTAGTCGCCGCAACGTGTGAATGTTACTTTTTTCTGGGTCATAACAGATTTTACGCATGTGATTAAAGCTTCGAAATTATGTGGGGTAACGGCATACCGAATTACCCAAACACCGCCTAGGTAAAATAGAAACTCATATTTAGAAACATGTCGACATACAAAAAGTTCTAATCGGTGGACTTCCAAAAACAGAGCAAAAGAAAACCACAGATTTCCCCCCGGAAAATAAGAGAGCACCGCATAAAACTCCACCACCTAGAGTAATAAAAGAACTTCAGCTTTTTTAAGTCCCTAATAAAGCTAACAGTAACTCACTGGATATGCAGTGACGGACGCTCTCAGCCAAGTGAAAAGACATACACAATGAAAAATACCTTCAAACAAAAAAAATTAAAACCGGCAAAACTAACACACAACCACGCCCAAAAAACCAAGAACATTTGAGTCCCTGTAACAACAAACCTAATCTAAATAACAACTACAAAAGCAGTGAAGAACACTAACTCACTAACCACACAGCAAAAGACAAAACCACACTTTTCTTTAAACTTTTCCATATCAGGGGAGAGCGCGAACGCAGTCCCCCACTACCACAAATTATGCAGTCGAGTTTCCCACATTTGGGGAAATCGCAGGGGTCAGCACATCCGGAGTGCAATGGATAAGCCTCGCCCTGGGAAAACCACCTTCGTGATCATGGTATCTCCCCTGCCAGGTAAGTATGGATTGTAACTCAACCCTGGCACCTCACCCTCGAACTCAGCACACAATATACTTATGGTCAGTTATATTCCAAGTTCTTTAGGGCTTTGGTTGGAAACTGCAGGATTATTCATATGACACTGACTAAGACTCATCCTTTGAACGTTCAGCGTAAATTCTGCCCCGCGAAGAATGAAATCGAACCAGCAGGCGGCGCGCCCTTCATCTACATATCCCCGCCTCTTGTCACTCGACGTCACTGCTTTTGGAGAAGAGGTCAGTTCGCTCTAGCTATGCCTCGTGCCGACCCCAAAGACGATCAAAGACAAGTGTAGCTGGAAAGATTGTTCAACTCCTTGTCTTGGCAGGCATACGCAAAAATTACGGCGTAGATTTGTTACGCGTCCTAGTACTGCGCCGCAGGGGCGGGCAGGGCAGTTGCGGGCGGCGGTGGCGCGCGACCCTCAGAGGAAGAGGGCCGCACTGTCGGTTCTGCGAGCCTGACTCGCTGCTCCACTATGGGACTGGGTCATACCCTCAAGTCTCTCTCAACCTCCATTTCCCAAAAGTGTAAAGTGGGAATACTACTGCCTGCCTACTTCACAAGATTTCTGTGGGAGCTGAACAGGAGAACGCGGGTCAAACGCAGCCTCGAGCCCCTCACCCGACCCAGGCCATTCCACTCCTGGACAGGTGTCCGTGCGGTTGGGGACGCAAATCCGACCTCAGCAAGATTCAAGCCTCTGCATGCTCGGCGCAAAGGAAAGCAGCACCTGGCCTGGATTTGGTAACAAACCGAGCGCTCCTCTGTTCTTTTTGGACAGCGAAAATACATGACACACTGTTTTCCTTTCTGCCCTTGCTGGCTAGGCTCTCTGGGCAAAATAACTCTGCAGCAACTAGGGTGTCAAGGACTTGGTGGTGTGCGGAAGCCAAACTTTACCTCTCCTCTGTTAGGGCCTCCCCTCTGTTAGGGTCTCCGGCCCAGCCTGAAAATTACACTGGCATAGATGGTCTACCAGGATAAAAGCATACACATTTATTTAACAGAAGTGTACAGGCGCCCTCATAAGGAAATGAAGGCCCAAAGAAGTGGAAACCTAAATGTTTTTCTATTAAGTTGAACAAAGAGCGACAATTGTGGAAAAGAAACTAACATATATGGGGAGGCTAAAGGAAGATAATTTTTTTAAAAAAAATTTTTAATCAGTCATCAATTTTTATACACATCACGTTATACATGTCAATCCCAATCGCCCAATTCAGCACACCACCATCCCCACCCCACCGCAGTTTTCCCCCCTTGGTGTCCATACATTTGTTCTCTACATCTGTGTCTCAACTTCTGCCCTGCAATCCGGTTCATCTGTACCATTTTTCTAGGTTCCACATACATGCGTTAATATACGATATTTGTTTTTCTCTTTCTGACTTACTTCACTCTGTATGACATTCTCTAGATCCATCCACGTCTCAACAAATGACTCAATTTCGTTCCTTTTTATGGCTGAGTAATATTCCATTATATATATGTACCACATCTTCTTTTTTTTTTTAAATTCTTTTTTTTTTTTTAAGGATTTTTTTCTTATTTATTTATTTATTTAATTTATTTATTTATTTATTTATTTATTTATTTTTTGGCTGTGTTGGGTCTTCGGTTCGTGCGAGGGCTTTCTCCAGTTGCGGCAAGCGGGGGCCACTCTTCATCGCGGTGCGGGGACCGCTCTTCATCGCGGTGCGCGGGCCCTTCTCTATCGCGGCCCCTCCCGTCGCGGGGCACAGGCTCCAGACGCGCAGGCTCAGCAATTGTGGCTCACGGGCCCAGCTGCTCCGTGGCATGTGGGATCTTCCCAGACCAGGGCTCGAACCCGTGTCCCCTGCATTAGCAGGCAGATTCTCAACCACTGCGCCACCAGGGAAGCCCTGTACCACATCTTCTTTATCCATTCGTCTGTTGATGGGCATTTAGGTTGCTTCCATGACCTGGCTATTGTAAATAGTGCTGCAATGAACATTCGGGTGCATGTGTCTTTTTGAATTACGGTTTTCTCTGGGTATATGCCCAGTAGTGGGATTGCTGGGTCATATGGTAATTCTATTTTTAGTTTTTTAAGGAACCTCCATATTGTTCTCCATAGTGGCTGTATCAATTTACATTCCCACCAACAGTGCAAGAGGGTTCCCTTTTCTCCACACCCTCTCCAGCATTTGTTGTTTGTCGATTTTCTGATGATGCCCATTCTAACTGGTGTGAGGTGATACCTCATTGTCGTTTTGATTTGCATTTCTCTAATAATTAGTGATGTTGAGCATCTTTTCATGTGCTTTGTGGCCGTCTGCATGTCTTCCTTGGAGAAATGTCTATTTAGGTCTTCCGCCTATTTTTGGATTGGGGTGTTTGTTTCTTTAATATTGAGCTGAATGAGCTGTTTATATATTTTGGAGATTAATCCTTTGTCCGATGATTCGTTTGCAAATATTTTCTCCCATGCTGAGGGTTGTCTTTTCGTCTTGTTTATGGTTTCCTTTGCTGTGCAAAAGCTTTGAAGTTTCATTAGGTCCCATTTGTTTATTTTTGTTTTTATTTCCATTACTCTAGGAGGTGGATCAAAAAAGATCTTGCTGTGATTTATGTCAAAGAGTGTTCTTCCTATGTTTTCCTCTAAGAGTTTTATAGTGTCCAGTCTTACATTTAGGTCTCGAATCCATTTTGAGTTTATTTTTGTGTATGGTGTTAGGGAGTATTCTAATTTCATTCTTTTACATGTAGCTGTCCAGTTTTCCCAGCACCACTTATTGAAGAGACTGTCCTTTCTCCATTGTATATCTTTGCCTCCTTTGTCATAGATTAGTTGACCATAGGTGCGTGGGTTTATCTCTGGGCTTTCTATCTTGTTCCATTGATCTATGTTTCTGTTTTTGTGCCAGTACCATATTGTCTTCATTACTGTAGCTTTGTAGTATAGTCTGAAGTCAGGGAGTCTGATTCCTCCAGCTCTGTTGTTTTCCCTCAAGACTGCTTTGGCTATTTCGGGTCTTTTGTGTCTCCATACAAATTTTAAGATGATTTGTTCTAGTTCCATAAAAAATGCCATTGGTAATTTGATAGGGATTGCATTGAATCTGTAGATTGCTTTGGGTAGTATAGTCATTTTCACAATGTTGATTCTTCCAATCCAAGAACATGGTATATCTCTCCATCTGTTGGTATCATCTTTAATTTCTTTCATCAGCGTCTTATAGTTTCCTGCATACAGGTCTTTTGTCTACCTAGGTAGGTTTATTCCTAGGTATTTTATTCATTTTGTTGCAATGGTAAATGGGAGTGTTTCCATAATTTCTCTTTCAGATTTTTCATCATTAGTGTATAGGAATGCAAGAGATTTCTGTGCATTCATTTTGTATCCTGCAACTTTACCAAATTCATTAATTAGCTCTAGCGGTTTACTGGTGGCAGTTTTAGGATTCTCTATGTATAGTATCATATCAACCGCAAACAGTGACAGTTTTACTTCTTCTTTTCCAATTTGTATTCCTTTTATTTCTTTTTCTTCTCTGATTGCCGTGGCTAGGACTTCCAGAACTATGTTGAATAACAGTGGTGAGGGTGGACATCCTTGTCTTGTTCCTGATCTTAGAGGAAATGCTTTCAGTTTTTCACCATTGAGAATGATGTTTGCTGTGGGTTTGTCATATATGGCCTTTATTATGTTGAGGTAGGTTCCCTCTATGCCCACTTTCTGGAGAGTTTTTATCATAAATGGGTGTTCAATTTTGTCAAAAGCTTTTTCTGCATCTATTGAGATGATCATACGGTTTTTATCCTTCAGTTTGTTAATATGGTGTATCACCATTGATTGACTTGCGTATATTGAAGAATCCTTGCATCCCTGGGATAAATCCCACTTGATCGTGGTATATGATCCTTTTAATGTGTTGTTGGATTCTGTTTGCTAGTATTTTGTTGAGGATTTTTGCATCTATACTCATTAGTGATATTGGTCTGTAATTTTCTTTTTTTGTAGTGTCTTTGTCTGGTTTTGGTATCAGGGTGATGGTGGCCTCATAGAATGAGTTTGGGAGTGTTCCTTCCTCTGCAATTTTTTGGAAGAGTTTGAGAAGGATAGGTGTTAGCTCCTTTCTAAATGTTTGATAGAATTCACCTGTGAAGCCATCTGGTCCTGGACTTTTGTTTGTTGGAAGATTTTTTTTTTTTTTTTTTTTAAAGGATTTTCTTATTTATTTATTTATTTATTTATTTTTTTGGCTGTGTTGGGTCTTCGGTTCGTGCGAGGGCTTTCTCCAGTTGCGGCAAGCGGGGGCCACTCTTCATCGCGGTGCGGGGACCGCTCTTCATCGCGGTGCGCGGGCCTTTCTCTATCGCGGCCCCTCCCGTCGCGGGGCACAGGCTCCAGACGCGCAGGCTCAGCAATTGTGGCTCACGGGCCCAGCTGCTCCGTGGCATGTGGGATCTTCCCAGACCAGGGCTCGAACCCGTGTCCCCTGCATCAGCAGGCAGATTCTCAACCACTGCGCCACCAGGGAAGCCCTGTTGGAAGATTTTTAATCACAGTTTCAATTTCATTACTTGTGATTGGTCTGTTCATATTTTCTGCTTCTTCCTGGTTCAGTCTTGGAAGGTTATACCTTTCTAAGAATTTGTCCATTTCTTCCAGGTTGTCCATTTTATTGGCATAGAGTTGCTTGTAGTAGTCTCTTAGGATGCTTTGTATTTCTGCAGTGTCTGTTGTAACTTCTCCTTTTTCATTTCTGATTTTATTGATTTGAGTCCTCTCCCTCTTTTTCTTGATGAGTCTGGCTAATGGCTTATCAATTTTGTTTATCTTCTCAAAGAACCAGCTTTTAGTTTTATTGACCTTTGCTATTGTTTTCTTTGTTTCTATTTCATTTATTTCCGCTCTGATTTTATGATTTCTTTCCTTCTGCTAACTTTGGGTTTTGTTTGTTCTTCTTTCTCTGGTTTCTTTAGGCGTAAGGTTAGATTGTTTACTTGAGATTTTTCTGGTTTCTTTAGGTAGGCTTGTATAGCTATAAACTTCCCTCTTAGAACTGCTTTTGCTGCATCCCATAGGTTTTGGATCATCGTGTTTTCATTGTCATTTGTCTCTGGGTATTTTTTGATTTCCTCTTTGATTTCTTCAGTGATCTCTTGGTTGCTTAGTAACGTATTGTTTAGCCTCCACGTGTTTGTGTTTTTTACGTTTTTTCCCCTGTAATTGATTTCTAATCTCATAGCGTTGTGGTCAGAAAAGATGCTTGATATGATTTCAATTTTCTTAAATTTACTGAGGCTTGATTTGTGACCCAAGATGTGATCTATCCTGGAGAATGTTCCGTGCGCACTTGAGAAGAAAGTGTAATCTGCTGTTTTTGGATGGAATGTCCTATTAATATCAATTAAATCTATCTGGTCTATTGTGTCATTTAAAGCTTCTGTTTCCTTATTTATTTTCATTTTGGATGATCTGTCCATTGGTGTAAGTTAGGTGTTAAAGTCCCCCACTATTATTGTGTTACTGTCCATTTCCTCTTTTATAGCTGTTAGCAGTTGCCTTATATATTGAGGTGCTCCTATGTTGGGTGCATATATATTTATAATTGTTATATCTTCTTCTTGGATTGATCCCTTGATCATTATGTAGTGTCCTTCCTTGTCTCTTGTAATGTTCTTTATTTTAAAGTCTATTTTATCTGATATGAGTATAGCTACTCCAGCTTTCTTTTGATTTCCATTTGCATGGAATATCTTTTTCCATCCCCTCACTTTCAGTCTGTATGTGTCCCTAGGTCTAAAGTGGGTCTCGGGCTTCCCTGGTGGCGCAGTGGTTGAGAATCTGCCTGCCAATGCAGGGGACACGAGTTTGAATCTTGGTCTGGGAAGATCCCACATGCCGCGGAGCGACTAGGCCCGTGAGCCACAACTACTGAGCCTGCGCGTCTGGAGCCTGTGCTCCGCAATGGGAGAGGCCGAGATAGTGAAGAGGCCCGCGCACCGTGATGAAGAGTGGCTCCCGCTTGCCACAACTAGAGGAAGCCCTCGCACAGAAACGAAGACCCAACACAGCCAAAAATAAATATAATAAATAAATAAAGAAAAGATTACTGGGCTTCCCTGGTGGCGCAGTGGTTGAGAGTCTGCCTGCCAATGCAGGGGACACGGGTTCGAGCCCTGGTCTGGGAAGATCCCACATGCCACGGAGCAACTAAGCCCGTGAGCCACAACTACTGAGCCTGCGCTTCTGGAGCCTGTGCTCTGCAACAAGAGAGGCCACGACAGTGAGAGGCCCGCGCACCGCGATGAAGAGTGGCCCCTGCTCGCCACAACTAGAGAAAGCCCTCGCACAGAAACGAAGACCGAACGCAGCCAAAATAATAATAATAATAATAATAAATAAATAAATAAATAAATAAATAATTTAAAAAAAAAAAAAAAAAGAAAAGATTACTATTAAAGTGGGTCTCTTGTAGACAGCATATATATGGGTCTTGTTTTTGTATCCATTCAGCAAGCCTGTGTCGTTTGGTTGGAGCATTTAATCCATTCACATTTAAGGTAATTATCGATATGTATGTTCCTATGACCATTTTCTTAATTGTTTTGGGTTTGTTTTTGTAGGTCCTTTTCTTCTCTTGTGTTTCCCACTTAGAGAAGTTCCTTTAGCATTTGTTGTAGAGCTGGTTTGGTGGTGCTGAATTCTCGTAGCTTTTGCTTGTCTGTAAAGCTTTTGATTTCTCCATCAAATCTAAATGAGATCCTTGCCGGGTAGAGTAATCTTGGTTGTAGGTTCGTCCCTTTCATCACTTTAAGCATATCATGCCACTCCCTTCTGGCTTGTAGAGTTTCTGCTGAGAAATCAGCTGTTAACCTTATGGGAGTTCCCTTGTATGTTATTTGTCGTTTTTCCCTTGCTGCTTTCAATAATTTTTCTTTGTCTTTAATTTTTGCCGGTTTTTGATTACTATGTGTCTCGGCGTGTTTCTCCTTGGGTTTATCCTGTATGGGACTCTCTGCGCTTCCTGGACTTGGGTGGCTATTTCCTTTCCCATGTTGGGGAAGTTTTCGACTATAATCTCTTCAAATATTTTCTCTGGTCCTTTCTCTCTCTCTTCTCCTTCTGGGACCCCTATAATGCAAATGTTGTTGCGTTTAATATTGTCCCAGAGGTCTCTTAGGCTGTCTTCATTTCTTTTCATTCTTTTTTCTTTAGTCTGTTCCGCAGCAGTGAATTCCCCCACTCTGTCTTCCAGGTCACTTATCCGTTCTTCTGCCTCAGTTATTCTGCTACTGATTCCTTCTAGTGTAGTTTTCATTTCAGTTATTGTATTGGTCATCTCTGTTTGTTTGTTCTTTAATTCTTCTAGGTCTTTGTTAATCATTTCTTGCATCTTCTCAATCTTTGCCTCCATTCTTATTCCAAGGTCCTAGATCATCTTCACTATCATTATTCTGAATTCTTTTTCTGGAAGGTTGCCTATCTCCACTTCATTTAGTTGTTTTTCTGGGGTTTTTTTCTTGTTCCTTCATCTGGTATATAGCCCTCTGCCTTTTCATCTTGTCTATCGTTCTGTAAATGTGGTTTTTGGTCCACAGGCTGCAGGATTGTAGTTTTTCTTGCTTCTGCTGTCTGCCCTCTCGTGGTTGAGGCTATCTAAGAGGCTTGATGGGAGGCTCTGGTGGTGGGTAGAGCTGACTGTTGCTGTGGCGGTCAGAGCTCAGTAAAACTTTAATCCACTTGACTGTTGATGGGTGGGGCTGGTTTCCCTCCCTGTTGGTTGTTTTGCCTGAGGCAACCCAACACTGGAGCCTACCTGGGCTCTTTGGCGGGGCTAATGGCAGACCCTGGGAGGGCTCACGCCAAGGAGTACTTCCCAGAACTTCTGCTGCCAGTGTCCTTGTCCCCACGGTGAAACAGAGCCAGCCCCCACCTCTGCAGGAGACCCTCCAACACTAGCAGGTAGGTCTGGTTCAGTCTCCCTTGGGGTCACTGCTCCTTCCCCCGGGTCCCGATGCACACACTATTCTGTGTGCGCCCTCCAAGAGTGGGGTCTCTGTTTCCCCCAGTCCTGTCAAAGTCCTGCAATCAATTCCCACTAGGCTTCAAAGTCTGATTCTCTAGGAATTCCTCCTCCCGTTGCCGGACCCCCAGGTTGGGAAGCCTGACGTGGGGCTCAGAACCTTCACTCCAGTGGGTGGACTTCCGTGGTATAAGTGTTCGCCAGTCTGTGAGTCACCCACCCAGCAGTTATGGGATTTGATTTTACTCTGATTGTGCCCCTCCTACCGTCTCACTGTGGCTTCTCCTCTGTCCTTGGACGTGGGGTATCCTCCTTGGTGAGGTCCAGTGTCTTCCTGTCAATGACTGTCCAGCAGCCAGTTGTGATTCTGGTGTTCTCGCAAGAGGGAGTGAGAGCACGTCCTTCTACTCCGCCATCTTGGTTAATCTCTCCTCAGGACTCGAAGATAATTATTTTAACAAGACCTGTTTGTACAGAAATCTCGGCTTTGTCCTCCTTCTCTGGCAATGTTTCTTTCCCCTGGGTTAGGGAAAACATCTTTCAGTTGGGAGTTTTACCTCCTGCTTTTAGGAAGACAAAGGGAGGTCAGACCACTCTTCTTACATACTTGCTGTTTTTCAGTGCTTTCAGCTCAAAATAATCCTTATGCCAAAGTGACACATTTTGGGATGGCATATTTTTGCAACCCTTTGGTAGTTATTTTCCTCTTAGTCCATATGATTTTTTAAGTGCTTTGTTTTGCATTTTTGGATGGTATTTTAAATTGTTACAATAGCGATAAAATTTTCCTTGCAGGTAATTAGGAAAAAACAGAAAAGTGTTTTTTAAATATTAAAATTAACCACATTCCCACTACGAAATTACCACTGTTAACACTTCGATATTATATATGGTAACTCCAATTCTCTATGCATATATATTTTTAACACAATTATGCTTCACACGATGTTTTGTAACATTTTACATTCATTTTGTTATATGTTGTCATAGATAATTTATATCAATGTTCTATCGCTTCTAGTTTATTGCCATTATATATATATAAAACAATGAACAGCCTTGTAGATATATCTTTGTGAATAATTAATGATGATTTCTTAGGGTAATTTCTAGTAGTTTTCTGTTATTTTAATATTTTAGTCATCTTAAGAAATGCCTTAAATTATTTGAGGGAGGAGAGGTGACATATGATATTTTCAAACTCTAAAAACTACTTTTCCCTGCTTCCTTTCATCTTTCAAAGTCCAGATCTCTTTCTAATTTCAGGGTTCATAGTTAATTATAAAAAGAACTTCAAGTTTGTTAAGAAGGAGAGGAAAGCCTAAATTGCAGTAACACTGCATGCAAAAAAGGCAGCATATGAAATAGAACATATACTACGATTAAAACTGTTTCTAAAATGGCAAAATTTAAGGCACTTAAAGGAAATACATCAAAATGCAAAGTAACATAATCATATCAGTGTCAATATAGAAGAATGGACTAATGTATTTTCCCCTACATATTCTGTAACATGACTATAATATTACTTACAATGAAAAAAATATTTAACCCTAATTATATACATCTACTGCCCAAAATATGTTCATACATTTTGACCCAGAAATGTCATTTAATTTAACTATAGAAAGTAATTCTAGAGAAAGACTATGCCCTATGCATAGGGTGTTCATTAGAGAATTACAAAAAAATCAAAATCACCCAAAAACCCTAGAATCAAAGCAATAGGGAAATGGAGTATTAAGCAAACAATAGTAATATAATAACGATTAACAATGTGAAAGACATTTTTATTATTTAAGGTTAAGAGGGAAAAAGGATATGAAATGGTATGTATACCATGACTGCAATTTTGTAAAAATGTATATCCTTAAGGAAAATTACTGGAAGGAAATGCACTGAAATGATATCAGTATTACTGGTTGTGAGATACAGGTTACAGACTTTCAATGATATTGTTAGACTGTTTTTTTTTTTTTTTTCATAAAGAGAAGACCAAGTCCTGGTGGAACCATTACAAGAAATATCTGGCACAGTATTTAGTTTTGAACACAGGCTTTAGCACCAGATAGACTTAGATTCAAATTGTGATTTTACCATATTTTAGGTATCTGTGCTTGATTTTGCCCTCTAGGAACAATGATAATTATTAGTAATAATTATGGTGAATATATATCCCTATGTGTATGTATATATATATATACACATACACATACATACATACATATATTCATACACAGAATAAAACAACTCAGTGACCAACTAACTCAAAGGCCCCAAATAAGCCGAGGTGGAGAGGCACAGACCCTCCCTCAGCACAGTGGGTATTTGGAGAGTTCCCACCTACCTGGGGAGTGGTGGCACCAGCACACTTACCAACCTCTCTCAGATCATGGCTGCCCCTGCCAGCTAAGATTTCTGTCCCAACAGACATGCCCCTCAGTCTGTGAGTCTCACCTTATCTCTGAATTTCCACCCATCTCTTAGCTTTGTCAGAGTCAAGGAAAGGTTGATGTTCAGAAATATCACGAGCGTGGCGGTAATTTTTAAAAGCTGACTTTTGTTATATAAGTTCACAGAGCAGGTTCAACTGTCAAGAAGTCCATGGTGCCAACACACTGAAACTAAATGTCTACTACCAGGAAAGTTTGAGCAACTCTACACTCTACGCAGACACCCTGCATTTCAGGGAGCTGAACCCATTCACTTCTGATGCACACTGGCCCCCGTTTTGCATTTCCATCCACAGGGCTCTCCAATATAAACCACAGTCACTCTACTTAGACATTGGCTAGATACTCTCATCCACAAAGTGTGATCCAGCCCATCTCCATTATACGATATAATTTCATTCTAATTTCATTCCAGGCAGTTGGCTTGCTGTTTCCATGGTATCCATGAATGCCACAGCACTGAGTCCTCTAGGACTATCTGTGATCCCCACAGATATGATTTCACAGATATTCTAAAGCTCTTTTTGCTATGCTGAGGGAACTATTTCTTTCTTTTTTAAATTTTTATTGGAGTACAGTTGATTTACAATGTTGTGTTAGTTTCAGGTGTACAGCAAAGTGAATCAGTTATACATATACATATATCCACTCTAAAATTTTTTAGATTCTTTTCCCATATAGGCCATTACTGAGTATTGAGTAGAGTTCCCTGTGCTATACAGTAGGCCCGTCTGGGAACTATATTTCTGATAACCATATTGCCTACTCCAGTATTTTCAACATTCACAAATTATCCTTGAGTTTCTGTGAGTGCTACTAATGATGGAAAAAACAAAAACAAAAACCTGTTCTCAAGTTGCTACTTGTGTAAGTAGTAACTTACAGCCACTTAAACTTAAGGTGCCAGCAACTAGCCTAGGCACTGGCGATACTAAGAGTAATAATGCAGAGAGAGATTCTGCCTGTAATAAATAAGATCACAACCTGTAGGGGAAACAGACCTGCCAGAATTATAGGAAAAGAGTAATGAGCACTAATAAAAGGGTTAAGGACCACATTATGACTCTGAAGGATCCTACACACTTTTGCCTTTGTGGGCCCTTCCTCCGTGAAAAATATATAAAAAGATGACATTATTATATACAACATTTTCTTCCACCTAAAAATTCATCTTTTTTTCTTTTGATTTTAAAAGAAGTGCTTTATGCAGCACTGTGCCTACAGTACCTAGTAATGTTTAAGTCCTTTCTGGGTTCAGTGGTGGTTTGGGTGGATCCCAGGCAGCTTCCCAGAGAGAGAGCTGAATGTCGAAGTATGCATTTTCAAGATTGATGAGGGGGACTTCCCTAGTGGCACACTGGTTAAGAATCCGCCTGCCAGTGCAGGGGACACGGGTTCGAGCCCTGGTCCGGGAAGATCCCACACACCACTAGGCCTGTGTGCCACAACTACTGAGCCTGCATGCCACAACTACTGAAGCCCTCGCACCTAGAGCCTGTGCTCTGCAACGAAGAGTATCCCCCGCTCGCCGCAACTAGAGAAAGCCTGTGCACAGCAGTGAAGACCCAATGCAGCCAAAAATAAATAAGTAAATAAATTAATTTAATTAAATAACTATAATAAAAACCAAGGGGAGGAAATCACCAATGAAATAATTCAAGACAATTTCCCAACATGGAAGACTTTCTGGTCGAAAGGGTCCTCATCAAGTGCCCCATACAATGAATGGCTATAAGATATACACATCATTAAGAAATTACAAAAAATGAAAATAAAGAGATAATTCTTCAACTTTTCTGAAAATGAAAAGATCAGTCACGTATGTCATGTAAACAGTATAAGGAATTAGAAAGTCTTCTCAATAGCTTCTAGAAGCTATAAGTCAAAAAAGTGATGTCTTTGAAATCATGAAGAAAAATTTAACTACAACCTAGAATTTGATACCCATTTAAACTATTACACCTATGCAGCAATCTGAAAGAACAATGGGTTTAGGTAGAAGAAAAATAGAAGTAGACAGATCTCCAGAAGAAAAAAAAAATCTGCATTTAAACTAGTAAGACTACCTGATATGATTTACCCTATGGAAAACCAGAGGCTATTGGAAAGTGTGGGAAGAATTAGGAATAGGTAAAAGAAAAGTAACCAAATGGAAAAAGGTAAAATTAAACAGAGGGGGAGAATTCCCTGGTGGTCCAGTGGTTAGGATTCCACGCTTCCACTGCAGGGGTCACAGGTTCAATCCCTGGTGGGGGTACTAAGATCCCGCATGCTGCACTGTGTGGCCAAAAAAAAAAAAAAAAAAAAAAACCAGAAGGGGAAAAAACTAACCAGAAGAAAAATAAAATTAAAGGAAACAATGACATTCAATGACAATGCTTTGCTGTGAATAATGTTTGCCTAAGAATAATATCAACACTGAATACCGATTTAACCAAGTGATTTAACCAAATTGTTTTTAAACTACATTAGGAAAAATAGAGAAGAAATGGTGGTGCAAGAGAGCTAAATCTTCATTTACATTACCAAAAAGCAATGTCAAAAATGGATGCATTGGGGCTTCCCTGGTGGCGCAGTGGTTGAGAATCTGCCTGCTAATGCAGGGGACACGGGTTCGAGCCCTGGTCTGGGAAGATCCCACATGCCGCGTAGCAACTGGGTCCGTGAGCCACAGCTACTGAGCCTGCGCATCTGGAGCCTGTGCTCGGCAACAAGAGAGGCCGCGATAGTGAGAGGCCCGCGCACCGCGATGAAGAGTGGCCCCCATTTGCCACAACTAGAGAAAGCCCTCGCACAGAAACGAAGATCCAACACAGCCATAAATAAATAAATAAAATTTTTTTAAAAAATGGATGCATTAAAGGATAATATTTTAGATATTATCTAAATATCTAATTAGATATTATCTAAATATCTAGGTATTTCTGGTTTAGAAACACAGAGGTTCATAAATTTCAGAATCCAATTTTAGTTGTTTTTAGAATGGAAAGTGTCTCCCTCTGAAGGGGACCTGGAAAACAGGAAGAAGTAGGCAAAGAACTTAGTTTAGAAACCTAAAAGGACTATTTGATTTTCTAAATGAAGTATATGTGTTATTTTGATACAAATTTTAAAAGCATGCTGCAAAATATCTGTACTTTGTGTCTCTCACGTTCAGTTTTAAACAAAGGCCCCAGAACAGCACTCAGGTGACTATTTTTAATTATCAGGTGAGTACTTAAACTTAGAAGTCAATTGAGGGATCATATTTTTATATATCAGGCCCCTGGAGACACTGTAAACCCCATCAGATTGCTGAGGGTCAGGAAGTGACTAAGAACAGAGGGACAAGGATTTGTTCTAAAAGAGAAGCAGCAGGAACTGCTTCTACAAGACAGGTTATTATGAGTGTGAAGGTCACTAGAAATCCTCAGAATAGCTAGATCTGGATACTAGGAAGAACCAAACATACCATACCCTGAAACTGAAACCTAAGGAATCAGCAGCACATACAGGAATAACAGTTGTTTGCAGATATATTCTAGTTTACAGCAATAGGTCTCAAAGACACCAGTAGGGGGCCTTTAAAAATACCCACATCCAATCCAGATGTAGCATTCACTATATAATAAAGGAGAGACGGATCTGTTAAAACGGTTCAAAAGTCCCAAATTCAGCTACTGCAAAGAAAAATAGCTACTTAAGAGAAGAACATCCTGGTTATTTCAACGCCCTCAAGAATCCAGGTTTCAAATTGAAACTAAACCAATCAGAATTAAACCTTAATGCTCGTTTTTCACCATACACAAAATAAGGAAAAAACCCAAATAAAATTGACATTCATTTCACTGCCACAAACTAAACTGGTCTCCTTGCTTCGAGAAAAAACCGCGGAGCAGAAGTTACTCACCCCTTCGCCCAAAAGCATAAAACTCACACTCTCCACCCCGATACCTCACACCACTATAAGGCCCCATTAACTTTGGCTCTACCTGCCTAGGAAACAGAGAATACATTTTAATTTCAGCGCCATCTCTAATAAGTCACCAACTCCGAATTTTAACAACTACAGGCAAAGTATGAAAAAAAATCTCCCCCAAAACGGAAAAACTAACACAAATTTTTCCTGAGAATACCACCACTAACTTGCTACAAATTCTCCACTCCATAAAACAAGAACCTGCAATACAAAACTTTCTTTCACAAACCAAAGAACCAGGGGAGAGCGCGAACGCAGTCCCCCACTACCACAAATTATGCAGTCGAGTTTCCCACATTTGGGGAAATCGCAGGGGTCAGCACATCCGGAGTGCAATGGATAAGCCTCGCCCTGGGAAAACCACCTTCGTGATCATGGTATCTCCCCTGCCAGGTAAGTATGAGTTGTTGGCTTTCACTGGTACCTCACCCTCAGAGTCAAATCACTCTAAAGATAGGGTCACTTTTCTCATGCATTTTAAAACCCACCCCCCACTTCTGGAATAGAGTCTCCAAACTATAATTACCACGCAGCAATATTTTGTATATCTAGATATTGCCAAATCTTAGGAAATACAATGCCTAGTGTAAGCATTACCGGCAGTCACTGCTCTTATCTACATGTTCCACACCCCTTTTGCTGATCTCATTCAAAGCGTCCTTTTCCTGGTATAGTTAGTGGAATGAAACTTAAAGGCAAAGACGCTCTACGGATATAAAGGTAACAAGTTCTTTCCTTCCTTCAAGGGCTTGGAGCTAATGACGTCGCTGTGATTCTGGCGCAGTTCAGCAAGCCGATATTCACGTAATAGAAAGAGCAAGTCTGAAAAGATGAAATTTGGCAAAAGTACATTAAAAAATTCAGCCCAGGAAGTGCTAAAAATAGGTTGTCAGTTCAAAGCTTCAAGCACAAGTACAAAATATGCTCTTTTAAATATGCGGCATATGATCACCCTCACTTGCAAGAGCAGTTGCACAAACACTAATTCTAATTTTGAACCAAGTAAGTGGAAAACTCACAAAACGCCCCCTCCTACAGCAGGTATTCGGGTAAACCGTAGGGGGTCTGTTCAGCTGGAGTGTGATGACCCTCACCGTTGAAAATCACTTTTGTGATCAAGAGTGCCTCCTCTCCTAAGCAAGACTAAGTTGTGCTTCGACTTATCCTTAAACCCTGTTGTGCCCAACACTACAAGCACAGGGTCATTCGTTTGCTTTTTCATGGGTGTCTGAAATCCAAAACAAGACTACTGAAGAATCAATCTATCCTACAAGAAACTCCTGGGGACTTACCTGGTGGGACAGTGGTTGGGAACCCGCCTGCCAATGCAGGGGACACAGGTTTGATCCCTGGTCCAGGAAGATCCCACATGACGCGGAGCAACTAAGCCCATGCACCACAACTACTGAGCCTGTGCTCTAGAGCCCGTGAGCCACAACTACTGAGCCCACGTGCCACAACTGCTGAGCCCACAGCCACAACTACTGAAGCCCACACACCTAGAGCCTTGTGCTCCGCAACAAGAGAAACCACCACAGTGAGAAGCACGTGCACCGCAATGAAGACCCAACGCAGCCAAAAATAAATAAATTAAATAAATTTAAAAAAAAAAGAAACTCCTGGGCCCTCCTACACTATGTTAACTGCTTCGAAAAGAGCAAATCCCATCTCAGGTAGTGGTTAATGTATCACATATTCCACGTCCACATAATCAATATTATCATTCTTCTTAATCCTCTCCTTCCTGCGTCAGTGCATATTAGAATTGGAGTTTCCAAGTTTAACTGTTCTTCAGTTGTCTCTCCAAAATCACACTAGAACCACCCTACTTCCCAAGTCTTTTTATCTTACAGAAGGACTCTTCTGGTATTCTCTCCTCCACCAAAATAAATTAGCCAGAGTTTTATATCTTTTTTTTTTTTTTCCAGCTGCACCACATGGCTTTTGCAGTATCTTAGTTCCTCCACCAGGGATGGATCCTGGGCCCACTGCAGTGAAAGCACTGGGTCCTAACCACTGGACCGCCAGGGAATTCCCAAGTTTTGTATCTTTAAAACAGAAAGAAATAACACTATTTGTAAAAATTATCTTATTAAAAACTAGCAAGCAATAACTGAGAACACAGAGGTATCTGAGATGGAGGGAGAAAAAAATACTGGGGTGGGTGGAAGAAGGAGGTCATGATGTGAACTGCAGCTATTCCTGAAGTCTGTCTACCAGTTTGATTTTTATAAACTCTCTCCTCCAAAGAAAGATGTATTATGTAACATATATACTCATATACACATATATACATACACATAAACATACACGCATATGTAATCTAGAAACAAAATATCTGCAGTTTGTTTTGTGAAATAAAATTTAGACATCTTGAAATATGGCTGGGAACCACACATGTAAGGGAAAAAAGTGGTATCTATGAACTAGACTACTGTTATCACCAAACAACTCTTAAATTCAAACTGCCATTTTCAGAAGATCTGTGACTAGCAGTGCTTTTTATTTATTTATTTATTTATAAAGTATAGTTGCTTTACAATATTGTGTTAGTTTTGGGTGTAGAACAAAGTGATTCAGTTCATATATATATATATATATATATATATATATATATATATATACACACACGTATATATATATATATATATATTTAGATTCTTTTCCACCATAGGTTATTACAAGATATTGAATTTAGTTCCCTGTGCTATATAGTAAGTCTTTATTGCTTATCTATTTTATGTATAGTAGTTTGTATCTGTTAATCCCATACTACTAATTTTTCCCTCCCCCTGCCTCCATTTCCCCTTTGGTAACCATAAGTTTGTTTTCTATGACTGTGAGTCTGTTTCTGTTTTTTACATAGATTCATTCATATTATTTTTTAGATTCTGTATTGTGATATCATATTGTATTTGTCTTTCTCTGACTTACTTCACATAGTATGATATTCTCTAGGTCCATCCATGTTGTTGCAAAAGGCAATAATTTCATTCTTTTTTTATGGCTGAGTAATATTCCATTATACACACACACACACACACACACACACACACACACACACTGACCACATCTTATACCAGTCATCTGTTGATGGGCACTTGGGTTGTTTCCATGTCTTTGCTATTGTAATAGTGCTAGCAGGGCTATTTTATTTTACTTTACATTTCATTTCATTTTATTTTATTTTTTGGCTGCTCGGCTTGTGGGATCTTACTTCCCTGACCATGGAACAAACCCAAGCCCTTGGTGCAGTGAAAGTAACCACTGGACCACCAGGGAATTCCCTAGCAGCACTTTCTTAAACAAATAACACAGAGCCCTTCACAAGGCTAGTTTCAATATTTCATGAGAACTTCATTGTTATTGACCTAGTTATCAAAATATCTGTCCAAAACAGTCTGCCTTAGGGCAAAAGGTGACTGTCCATTCTCTTGTAGCTCAAGCACATTAAAACATCAATGCTACAATCCTCACAGAAGCCCTGCAGAGCTTAACATCCTTTGAGGAGAGCCACAACATTTCTTTGATAAGGAAATACATGAGTTTATGTTAAATACTAACATAAGTTAGCGTAGAAAAAGTAGAGACGCTTCTTAGTTCATTTTACAAAGGTTGCAAAACTCTGTTGCCAAAAAATGTATTATAGATGAAATCATCTCACAGATTAATCTTACTTATGAACAAAAATGCAAATCTCTTAACTAAGCCTATAAAATCTTTATGACCCGCAGCTAGTAGAATATTAAAAGAACATACACAGTAACTAAATAGGTTTTATACCAGGAATATAGGACCTACGTACATAAAGTATATGATAGGGACTTCCCCAGATGGTCCAGTGGTCAGGAATCTGAGCTTCCACTGCAGGGGGCTCGGGTTCGGGGAACTCAGATCCCTCATACTGTGCAGCGTGGCAGCCAAAAAAAAAAAAAAAAAGTATATGATAAAGGTAGCACTTCATATAGGTAGGGGAAAAGATCAATTACCTAATAAAGAATACTTAGAAAATTGGCTCACCACTGGAAAGGGAAAAAAAATGCTTCCTTCCTTCCTCCTACTTTACATTTAAAAAAATCAGATAGATTAAAATATTCAAATTAAATCATAAACCATATATAGAAAAAATACAGATGATTATGCTTATAATGATTTTGAAGAAAAGAAAGACTTTTTTTTTGGCTGCGCCTAACGGCTTGCAGGATCTTAGTTCCCTGCACCCCCTGCAGTGAAAGCCCAGAGTCTTAACCACTGGACCACCAGGGAATTCCCAAGAAAAGAAAGACTTTCTAAGCATGTTACCAAAGTAAGAATTAAATATAAGTTTGCATAAACATAACCTCAATAAAATAGAAAACTTCATAAAGTTTAAATACACATGACAAAGTGGGAAGATATCTGCACTATACAGATTAGGTAAATAGCCTGTATGATACAATATGCATATGAGAGAGAGTTGGCAGCATATGGATTTTGTTTTTTTTGTGTTTTTTTAAATTTATTTTTGGCTGCATCAGGTCTTCATTGCTGTGCACGGGCTTTCTCTAGTTGTGGTGAGCGGGGGCTACTCTTCATTGTGGTGTGCGGGCTTCTCATTGCAGTGGCTTCTCTTGTTGCCGAGTGCGGGCTCTAGGTGCACAGGCTTCAGTAGTTGTGGCACAAGGGCTCAGTAGTTGTGGCACGTGGGCTCTAGAGTGCAGGCTCAGTAGTTGTGGTGCACGGGCTTAGTTGCTCTGCGGCATGTGGGACCTTCCCGGACTAGGGCTCGAACCCGTGTCCCCTGCCTTGGCAGGCAGATTCTTAACCACTGCTCCACCACAGAAGTCCCTGGATTTTGGGTTTTAACATCAGACAAAACTGAGCAGAATTCTCGGCCTTTCATAATAAACATTAGTTATTGTTTCTAATAATAAAAACATAGACCTATTACAAATACATATTTTAAATTAAAAGTAGCCTAGTTAGAGACTTCCCTGGTGGTCCAGTGGTTAAGAATCTGCCTGCCAATGCAGGGGACACGAGTTTGATCCCTGGTCTGGGAAGATCCCTCATGCTGTGGGGCAACTAAGCCCGTGCGTCACAACTACTGAGCCTGTGCTCTAGAGCCCACAAACTCCAACTACTAAGCTCCCGCTCCGCAACAAGAGAAGCCACTGCAATAAAAAGCCCAGGCACCACAACGAAGAGTAGTCCCTGTTCACTGCAACTAGAGAAAGCCTGCGCAGCAACAAAAACCCAGCGTAGCAAAAAAAAAAAAAAAAAAAAAAAAAAAAAGTAGCCTAGTTAAAAAGTGGGAAAGGACATACACCAGCGTTCATAGCAGCATTACTCACAATAGCCAAGAGGTAGGAGCAACTCAAGTGTCTACCCATGGATGAATGGATCAACAAAATGTAGTATATACATACAATGGAGTATTATTCAACCTTAAAAAGGAAGGAAATTCTGATACATGCTATAACATGAATGAACCTTGAAGACATTACGCTAAATGAAATAAATCAGTCACAAAAATACAAATACTATATGATTCCACTTATATAAGGGAAGAGGAAATGGTGAGTTGTTGTTCAATGGATAGAGTTTCAGATTTGCAAGATAAAAAAGTTGTGGATATCAGTTGCACAACATTGTGAATATAATTGACACTACTGGACCTTACACTTAAAGATGGTTAAGATAAAAAAAAATTTTTTTTTTTTTTTGGCCATGCTGCGTGGCTTGCGGGATCTTAGTTCCCTGACCACGGACTGCACCCGGGGCCACAGCAGTGAAAGCACCAAGTCCTAACCACTGAATTGCCAGGGAATTCCCAAAGATGGTAAATTTTATGTTATGTGTATCTTGCCACTATTAAAAATTAAAAGTGGGCAAATGATATAATGAGACAGCTACAATGCTAAAATATACTTGGCTAATAAAACTACTATATGAAAAGATTTTTAACCTCTTAGTCATAAAAGATAATAACCATTTAAAGTCAATTATACCTCAATAAAAAAAAAAGAAAAATCACCATTTAAAGACTGCTAAAGGCCAGTGCTAGGGTGGAGGCAGGAAAACCAGCCCTCATACACCGTTAGTAGGAGTGTAAGTCGTGCAAACATTTGGCAGTGAGATTCAAAATGGGGAATTCCTTGGCAGTCCAGTGGTTAGGACTTGATGCTTTCACTGCCGTGGCCCAGGGTTCAATCCCTGGTCAGGGACCTAAGATCCTGCAAGCCATGCGGCCTAGCCAAAAAAAAAAAAAAAAAAAAAGATTCAAAATGAAAATGTGCATACTTTTTGACCTAGGAATTCTACTACCAGAAATGTATTGAGAGAGAGACAGACAGAGAGAGAGCACGCGCTTGAGAGTAACCACAAGGGCATAGATGGGCATCCTCGAAAAGCGAGCTCCAGAGCACACAGTACCTCATCACAGCAAAAAAATGGAAATAATTCAACTGTCTTTATAGGCTACTGATTAGAAAGATGGGCCTTAGGACCAAGTAATATCCAGCCATTAAACTTAATTTTAAAATAGTTTTTAATCATATGGAGAAAGTTTTTGACAAAATATTAAGTGAAAAACAAGATATATACATTGCTTCACAATTTGATCACAACTATCATAACTCAAATAAATGCATTATATGAAGTTGTAAGAAGATTAAAATAAACCAAAATGTTAACATTATTATCTCTGAGTGAAACTGAGTCCCCTTAAAACTGAGTTCCTCTGCTGAGTTTATGATTAACCTCTCAATCCAGAACTTTATTCCCTTTCTTGTCCTGCACCTGTTTCCCCTCAAGACTGTGGAGTAGCAAAGAAAAGGGGGGGATTGTAACTGAGCAGGATCCTATGGGGCCTTCCCAGGACAGAGCCCCTATCCCCATGTCCTCTGCCTGCCTTTTGTTTGTAGAAAAACTTTAGCCTCCTAGGCCTTCCAAGAGTTCCAAAGAGCAAATTTAATCAGAGAAGTGAGAAAATGCAGAAACAAAAGAAAACAGTCAAGCAAAACAAAATAATAATAGTTAATAGCCATTAAACAAAGTCAAGGAAGTTTAACTCCTCCTCAAGGGCTATAGATAATATTCTGAGCCATATCCTTCGGCTGTTTTGCAGATACTGAAACCCCCACCAGGTGGAAGAAGTTAACTGCATGCTGACCACAAGTACATTGACCCCAGACAAGCTGGAACCAGAATGTTGATGATGTTGACTCCCAATTACCTCAGCACCAACCAATCAGAAGAATGTCCATGAGCTGATCAAGCACCCCACAACCCTCTCTCTCGTCCTGTCTTTAAGCCATTGGGGAGTTTGGGTCTTTTGATCATTAGCTGCCCATAGGCCTTGCTTGGCTTTGCAATAAATGCTGTACTTTCCTTCACCACAACACAGTGCCAGTAGATTGGCTTTACTGTGCATGGTGAGTCGACCCAAGTTTGGTTCAGTAACATGAACTGAAGAAAAGATCTATGAACATGGAAGCACCCTAAATGTCCACTGACAGATGAATGGATAAAGAAGATCTGGTATATATCTACACACACACACACACAATGGCATATTATTCAGCCATAAAAAGGAATGAAATAATGCCATTTCCATGGATGGACCTAGGGATTATCATACTGAGTGAAGTAAGTCAGATAAAGACAAATATCATATGATATCACTTATATGTGGAATCTAAAAAAAATGATACAAATGAACTTATTTACAAAACAGAAATAGACTCACAGACATAGAAAACAAATTTATGGTTACCAAAGGGAAAAGGGCAGGGGGATAAATTAGGAATTTGGGATTAACAGATAAACACTACTATAAATAAAATAGATAAACAGCAAGGACCTATTGTATAGCACAGGGAAGTATATTCAATATCTTGTAATAGTGTATAATGGAAAGAATCTGAAAAATATATATATATGTATAACTGAATCACTTTGCTATATACCTAAAGCATTGTAAATCAATTATACTTCAATTAAAAAAATTTAAATAACAAAATAAAATAAAAAAGAAAAGGTCTATAAATCAGTTTTATATTCTTTATATTTTTGGTATTTTATTTTTTTTCTACTTCCTACACGTATATATTTTCCACCTATTTAAGAGTACAAAACAAAAAAAAAAAATAAGGAGAGAGGAGCAGGTCAATCACCTAATCATCCATTCTTCTAACAAATATATACTGAGCACCTCCTATAAGCCATACACTGGGCTAGGGGCTCTAGGAAAATGAGTAAAATCCACATGGTCCCTGTTCTACTGAATCTTTCATTCTAGTTGGGTAGATATATGTTAAATAAATGATCACACAAAGACATCTGGTGTTATGAGAGCCTTAAAGGGGAGATCTGACCTAGTTTCAAGGGAGCTTGTTGGAGGTAGAGGTTCAGAGTCAGAGAAGAGGTCAATGAATGCTGAGATTTGAAGGATAAATAGTAGTTAATTGGGTGAAGCAGAGAGGCATGTTGTGGCACACACATGGAATTAAGACCAGAGTGGCTGGAGTGTAAAGAGTAAAGGTGAGACGGGACTTCCCTGGTGGTCCAGTGGGTGAGATTCCACGCTCCCAATGCAGGGGGCCCGGGTTCAATTCCTGGTCGGGGAACTAGATCCTGCATGCATGCTGCAACTAAGAAGCCTGCATGCCGCAACTAAGACCTGGGGCAGCCAAAATAAATAAATAAATAAATAGATGGATAGATAGACATTAAAAAAAAAAAAGAGTAAAGGGGAGAGAGGGAAAGGATGCAACTAAAGAGGTAAACAGGAGCCAGAACATGCAAGACTTTTTGTAAGTCTTATTAAGAAATTTCGTCTTTATCCCAAGAGCAAAATAGGGAGTTACAGGAAATGAAATATACTCTAGAAAGGACCCTGTCTGCAGCATGGGAGAACAGACTAGAGGGGAGGGGAAGACAAGATGCAGAGAGACCTGCTAAAAGGCTCTTGCAGTACCTATAAGAGAAATGGTGGGGACTTCCCTGGAGGTCTAGTGGTTAAGACTTCACCTTCTAATGCAGGGGGTGTGGGTTTGATCCCTGATCCCTGGTCGGGGAACTAAGATCCCACATGCCTCGCGGCCAAAAAACCAAAACATAAAACAGAAGCAATACTGTAACAAATTCAATAAAGAATCTGAAAATGGTCCACATCAAAAAAATCTTCAAAAAAAAAAAAAAAAGAGAAATGGTGACAGCTTGGCCTAGAAAAAGAGACATGGACATGATCGAGATATTTTAAAGAGAAAATTGATAGGGTTTGTGGTTATAGTGAACATGGAGACTTAAAGGGAAGGAGGTGTGGAAGATTCCTAGGTTTCTGGTTTGTGCAGATGGAAGGATGGCTATTCAGTTCACAGAGGCAGGGAATGCACGAAGAGGACAAAAAGATTTTGGGATGGGATGAAGATAACGAGTTAGGTTTAAGATAGGCTGAGTTGGAGATTTAGCACTGTGTTGTATGCAATTAGATATTTGCATCTGGAGGTCAGAGAACAGGTTAGAGCTAGAAAAATAAATTTACAAATTATTGGCGTATAGTCACTGAACTGTGAATGTGAATAAGAGAGCAGAGGGCTTCCCTGGTGGCGCAGTGGTTGGGAATCTGCCTGCCAATGCAGGGAACATGGGTTCGAGCCCTGGTCTGGGAAGATCCCACATGCCACGGAGCAACTAGGCCCGTGAGCCACAACTACTGAGCCTGCGCATCTGGAGCCTGTGCTCCGCAACAAGAGAGGCCGCAATAGTGAGAAGCCCGCGCACCGCGATGAAGAGTGGCCCCCACTTGCCACAACTAGAGAAAGCCCTCACACAGAAACGAAGACCCAACACAGCCATAAATAAATAAATAAATAAATAAATAATTAAAAAAAAAAAAAAAAAAAAAGAGAGCAGAGAGATAGAGAGAGAATGAGAGAACCAGAAAGGAGAGGAGACAACAGAACTGGATAGTCAGTGAAAGGTCAGCTATGGGGCCTTACAGTAACATTTCATGCCCTGGTTATGGAGGATAAAATTGTAAGGGAGTCAGAAAAGCCAGATGCCTAGGAATGAAATCAGAGATGTGGCATCACAGAAGTCAAGTGAGAACAATGTTTAAGAGTTTGGGGACAACAAATATTTTGAGCTCCCATTACGTACAAGGCCTTGTGAAATTGATATTGCTATTCCAAATACATGTTTGAGGCCTTAAGCTTTATCACAACCATCTCTAAAGCTAAACCTTGATTCAGAGTTTTTTTCTTAGTCCAAACAGCACTTATTTATCTTTCCTATTCTCAAATTCACTTGAACACCAGTTTTAAAAGTTCTATGTTCTTATGCTAAAAGAAAATAAACTTCTCAGCTATAACATAAATATTCACATTATTCCTCTCCCACAGCTCTAGAAAATAGCCCACGCAGCATGAAAATGTGTCCTTATTTGAATACGTAATTATAGATATTGACAGCATATCGGTAGCTCATGCCTACCCTTGGTATTGTATCTAGATAACAACACAAGTCAGAAAGGCAACACAACTCAATAATAATCCTGATTGATTAAGGCTCCATGAGGGCATAGATTCTTTTGTTAGTCCTGTCACCCTGCACAGAACTAGTGGATAAATATTTAATGTTGCTTAAGTGATCCAATCTTCAATGTGCTAGTTTTAAATTGGGACCTGGGTAAACTGTTCACAGGATTACTATAAGGATCAAGTCAAATAAAATAAAATACGTAAAAGCACTTTTCTTTGGCACTTTACAACCGTAGGCATTGTTTTTCTTTTAAAGGCTCATAGCATTGGCACTCTGCTGAGCTAGGTGTTCAATAAGGCTTTATTCGACTGAATATACATACTATAATATTTTTAAGTGGAGAAAAAACTTAAGATTTATTATGTACCTTTTCTGTGCTAAATAATTCATATTTGTTCATTTAATCTTTCTTACAACCCCTAATGGAAGAAATATTATTATCTCCCATTTGCAGGCGAGGAAACTGAGTAACTTGCTGAAAGTTTCACAGTTGGTTATTTCCCAAGATGTGATACAAACCCAAATTTGTATGACTCCAAAGCTCATGCTTATTTCCCCATAACAGTACTTCTCAAAATCAAGTAACCCCAAATTGCAAAGGAAAATAATAACATACTCGCAGGAAAATCTGGGAGACTACTGAAATATCCAGTTTAAACTGGATCTTTCTTCAAACTATTATGTTTATCTTAAATTTATACTTGCATTTTACTCTACAATATATTAATGCTTGTTTAATAGAAAATGTTTTAAATGGCTCACCACTTAACTCATTCAATTCTTCCCTCTCTAAATAAATATCTGAGAAAACCTGACAGTATAGGAAGGTGCACCTTCCGTAAAAATCCCACAGCGTTATTTCCTGGCGCCTGACCTCGTAAAACTGGATCCCAGTTTGAAAGCCTGACTATAGAGCAAACTGCATTAAAGATATCTTAAGAATGATGGTGAAAACAATAATTATTATAGCAACTCAAGGGTCAGGATATTAATGATGCGTAACAGTATAACTACAGATAGAGTCGACTAGTTTAACTCCCCACTGCTAATGAAACAAAATTCTAACACGACCGATTCCATTGCGTTTCACTGAACGACCTGAAGAGCTATCCCTGAATATGTTAACACCATCTTTTCTTCATCCAGGACCCTGGTTACTTGATAAGTATAAGCATGAATTCTCCCAGTGGACAACATTTATGTAATGCTCCCTGTATGTCCAGATGTGTAACATACTAGAAGATAAGCAACATACAGAGTGGCAAATAAACCACATTTTGACTAGTCCTACCAGACTTTTCCTGCCCTATCAAATGGGGGACACATACTTCTAGAATTTTCCCCCCACCCCCACTCCAAGAGCTACCTCACAATTTGGAGGTAGCTCAGGGAAGAAAAAAGGGTACTAGGTTTTAACTTTGGCTTCAAAAAAACTGCTCTGAGATTCCATGTCCTTATGTTCCTTGTGGCATGGCTGTGAGCCTTGGAAATGTGTAGGATTTGCTAAAGCGGTCAGCACATTTCCTTCCTTAAAGCTTATGTACTTAAAGGGTTCTGATTTGCAATATTTAGGGAGTTCCTTTAAGCTAGGAAGAAAAGTCAAGGCTAAGAAACGTCGCCTAAAGGAACGGAATGAGTTTCTCCCTTAAATAAATTATACTCTCCTGGACAAGTAAAGACTTTACAAGCCACCTTCCAAACCGCCTCTCAATTCCCCCAAAATTCTCTATTTTAGAAGTGGTCCCTTACCAACTCTGTACCACAACAGGAGCTCTTGCGTAGCCCAACTCCTCCCTCTCAAGGACCGGGGGAACCCATGCCCAGCCCACTATGGGGACTATACTTGCTTACTTATCCAGCTACTTCTAGGCAGGCCGTGAAGAACTAACGGTCTCAACCCGTCATGCTCCAGACTCGACTCGCGGCAAGACGTGGGCGGCTGCGGGGATTCGGCGCCGAGCGTGCCCCGCGGCTCTGGGGGGCTGGCCCACAATCCCTCGCGAGAGCGAGGGCGGGAAAGGTGAGGGGGCCTAGCAAGGGGGACAGCCGGCAAGAAGACCCAAGACCCTGGAATCCTATTACGGGGATGGAGAGTAAGTATTCTTTATACGACTGTTCTGTACCCCAAACCGGTAACATGCCAGTGTCTGTGGGTAGCTTAGCTCCCATTCGGGGAGATCATTCCTACTAACAACCCTGAGGCCTCCACCCAACAGGTCAGGGTGGAGGTGAGGAAATGTGGTAAGACCCACTGGGCCTGGCTTTGCATCCTGCGGTCTCCATCCATCTTTTTATTGTCAGGATGTACGTTTGATGGGCAAACTTTAAATGGGATTTGGAAGAATCACGATGGAAACGGGGCAACATATGTAAGAGAGACCAGACTTCCGCACAGCCGCAGAGCCGCAGAGCCCCAAAGCCCAAGGCCGCGTGCAGTCACGCCGCGGACCCCACCCTTCCGCCTTACGTCTGACGTCACGTGGCGCGGCGGGTGCGCGTGCGCGGGCTTGGCCGCTTCGGCGTTTGCGCAACTGCGAGCGTAGGTGTTCGGCTTTGAAATGCAGCGGGATTTAGTGAGTTTGCCCCTATCCCCAGCGGTGCGGGTGAAGCTGGTGGCTGCAGGTTTCCAGACTGCTGAGGAACTCCTAGAGGTGAAACCCTCCGAGCTCAGCAAAGGTAACGGACTCCCATTACAAGCTGAGGCACTCTGGCCGCTGTCGGGGCCGCCTCCATCCCCGTTCTCGGCCAGATTCTGGCGCCGCCCACCGCCGCGTTTACACCGTGAAACAGCTCCTTGACTCCACTTAAGTGTGGTTTGAATGGTTAGAACTGTGGCCTTGGAAACATTCACCAGTTGCTTTCTCTACCAGTGCCTGCTGAAGCCTCTGAGAATTATCTCATTTATACTCAAAAGAACCCTTTTAACGTGGATTATTATGTTCAATATATAGATGAAGGAACTGATGCTTGGGATGCTAAGTAACTTTTCATTATGAGTGGGCTAGGAAGTTGTGGAGGCAGGATTGAAATCCAGACAGGCTGTCTAATTTTCGCTGTTACAAAATCCAAGGGGCAGGGATTAAATTTAAGAAATGCACGATTCGTAAATTTAAGAAATGCACTGTTCGTGATAGGATGAGATAAATTAAGAGTGACAAAGGGAGTAGAATCCCCAGAACCTGGAGAAAGCAGTAGAAAGAAGACATCGCTTCTCTTAATGTAATTCACTGAAAAAAACCCCAAAACTCACATTCCAGAACACTGTAGATTATATGTTGGTGGGAACCACTTCCTTCTGAGGTACACAATAATGAAGCTGTCTGCAGTCACTCTCACTGTGCACATTACACTACACTATGCCCAGAACTGTGTTATTAAGATAGATAACATTGCCCTTAACGATGGCAAATAAGGTTTCAACTCTCCACTCAAGAACAAATGTTGTAGACCCAATGTTAACTATTTGTCTTAAGTCTTATGCCAAAGACTGTATCCCCCAAAGTTTGATGGGCTCATTTTCTTTCAACAGGTTGGTTTTACAAAAAAGAAATGAGAGAATATGAATGATAATAGTAGCTAACAATTATTAAGCATTTTGGATGGGCTTAGTGTTCTACCAAGATTTTTATGTGTGTTGTTTCATTCCCATTTTGTAGAAGAAAAGTCTGAGGCATAAAGAAGTAACTTGCCCATGCATGGTAACTACATAGTAAGTGGTGCAGTCAGGAATGACAAACCTAAGTAATCAGACGAGTTAAGGCTCTTAAATTGGATGGAATTTTCATTTCCTTAGCACCATTAATGTCTTTTGTTAGCGCCAAATTTATAGTTCATATCCTTACCCAATCAAGCACTGATATGTGAAACACAGAAGTGATATCCTCTCCATTATTTCTTCCATAAGCAGCTTGTTTTGTAATTTCCATTTCACTTCTTAGGCCATGTTGTCAGGAGTGAAATTGTATAGTTGAGGAAGCATAAGTGTATTGTTTAAGCTATTGGTGCATCAAATAATTTTTCTTATTAAATAGTTTGCAGTGATCCATGAATTTTTCATTCCAATGTTTTCATGAATAATACATGCACTTGCGCTTCTTAAATCTGCATCTTGTTTTAGGCAGTTAAAGAGGCCATTTTCATTCTTTTCTAAAAAATAATTTGTATACCTTATGAGAGCAAGTTTATTATGGCTTCATAAGACCAAAAGAGATAGTAAAAGACCAAAGAGATAGTAAAAGGACCAAAAGGAAAAAAAAAGGACATTTTCATTTCTACCTTCTGAGATAGATACTCTTGTAGGTACTCAGAAATGCTTTAGAGGTTTAGGTTTTTGAATTCTGTTTCTGAGGTAATAGATAAATCTTTTAAGTATGTGAGGACTAAGAAAACATAGATAAATGCCTTTATTAACTTGAAAAATTAAATAGTTAATCGAATGTTACATTTTTATGTTTCTCTACTCTTGGCATCATTCTTGTTATTTAAAAATTAAAATTAATGAAGACAACTCAATAACATATGACTTTTAAATTTCTAAAATCAGATGTTTTTGTTTCTGTTTCTTACTTGCAGAAGTTGGGATATCTAAAGAGGAAGCCTTAGAAACTCTGCAAATTATAAGAAGAGAATGTCTCACAAATAAAGCAAGTTATGCTGGTACAGCTGAGTCAGGCAAGAGGTGTACAGCACTGGAACTTCTTGAGCAGGAGCATACCCAGAGTTTCATAATTACCTTCTGTTCAGCACTAGATAATATTCTTGGGGGTGGCATACCCTTAACCAAAACAACAGAAATTTGTGGTGCACCAGGTGTTGGAAAAACACAATTATGGTAAAATAAAATGTTCCCCTCTTACATTTATGTAAGTAACAGAGTATTGTGTTGTGGGTATACAGTTAGGAGACCAAAAAAGGCATGTATGTGCTCTTAATTTTGTGTGTATGTATGTGTGCATTAAACAAATCAACACTTGCCTTATGTCAGCACCCCATCTTGATAAATTGATACAATTATTTTGATATTAAAAAGTGTTTCTTTTGCAACAGTATAGTGTGGTCAGTGGGGTCAACAAGCAGTCTTCTACTTTGTTATAGAATTAATTCCTGAGAATATATTTGAAAGCCAAATGTTTGAAAGTAGATTTTTGTATAATAAGAAAGGGTTGCATTCCCAGAAGCCTAAAAACCACTAAAGAGTCCTTAATTGTGGTTTTATAGGCACACCCTCCCCCTAATCCATTCATCAATTGATTCACATATGTTTGGAGCCGGGGAGAGTCAACCATCTCTGTTACCTTGCAGAGTATATTTATACCTATAAAATATTTAGTGGTATCTAATGGGTTGTGATCTGGAGTTTGAAAAACACTGCCTTAGATGATCATGATAATGATTTGGTCATTTCAGTTCTTTCTCTTGACAGTATGCAGTTGGCAGTAGATGTGCAGATACCAGAATGTTTTGGAGGAGTGGAAGGTGAAGCAGTTTTTATTGATACAGAGGGGAGTTTTATGGTTGATAGAGTGGTAGACCTTGCGAATGCCTGCATTCAGCACCTGCAGCTTATAGCAGGAACACATATGGGAGAAGGTAAGTTAGCAAGTGCTCTTCTTTCTGTATAATAAAAGTAATTTTCATTTGTATCCATCTCAAGCAAGAGACCATTTGGAACGTGAAGCTTAACGACTTGGCCGTGTACTAGTATTAAACTCTCATACTTCTCTTACAAATTGAGAAATGCCACACCTGGGCTGGCCTTTTCTTCCCCTTTTATGGCCCTCACTTTTTACTGCAGGAGCTCTGGGACAAAACCTGTACTTCAATGTATGACTTCAAATCATCATGCTCTGGCCTGCCAGGTGTTAGCTAATGTTACTGGAAACCTTACTGTAAATATTAAATGTTGTGTCAATGCATTCAGTGTATATTGACTTTCATACTGGTTTTTCCAAAAACCAAGGGTGGCCTTGAAAAATCATGTCTGGAAATGTTTGGAAAATTAGGCTGATTGACCTTATGTGGCTCTGAGTAGTATGTAATTGACTTCACAACTATGTTAATTGTATTGTTAAAAGTGTTGGGAAGTTTTTCTGCGCTTATTGTGTGGAAATAAAGTGTTAGATTAAAAAAGTTTTTTTTAAGGTAATTTGTTTTCAAGTTCTTGTCCTTCAATTACTCATAAAATTAAATGGTTTCTGGTTTGACTGTTTTCTTTTGCTTTATTGTATTTTATTTTTCGGATGTGCAGTCCTTATTCTTTTCTCTAGAAATGTTAAAAAACATAATGCTTTTCCTAAGATGTTTGTATTCCCTTTAAATGAATATAATCAGCTGAATATTTTTATTTTCATTGTAGTACTAGGTGTCCTTTTTAACCAGTGACCGGTATATCTATTGAAAGTCCTGCAAGCTATCCATGTCACAGGTGTAATTTGTAATAGAGTCTTAAGATCTTGTAAATATTGTGGATGTAGCACTGCAATATAGTTTTTAATGATTGGTGTGTGATTAAGCTGTTGTTTTTTGGTTAAAAATGAACTGGTTAAATGTATATTTGTAATAGGCAATATTTTCTGAAATTTAATTTCTTGGTTTTTCTTTCAGCGTTAAAACTTAAGTACGTTTTTAAATGCAATGATTTTTAACTTGTTTTTCTCTGAAATATGTCCAGGACCAATCTGGTTATTTTTAAAAAAACAAATCTAAGGAGAGAATTTTATTTTATATCATTGTTTCTACTTAAATATCAAATTATACTATGGCATTTAAGGGGAAAATATGCTTCTTTTCAACATTTTTCCTTTTAACTTTTAATTTGGAGTCTTATGAAAAAAACAAGAAAGAAATTCCATTGTGTTACTTCTATTCAATGGAAGCCAATAACTAGAAATATGAAAAGATAGACATTAAAACTCTAGTTGTGTATGTGTCTAAACAATTTCTAGATAGTCTAGTATGTAAGGAAACAGTGGAAAAGGTGAAAATAAGAGGTCAGGAATTATGAAATGATAGCTTGTGAAATGACAGGTAAAACTATTTTAAAATTGTTTTGTTGTTTATTTCAGAGCACCCAAAAGCTTTGCAGGATTTCACTCTTGAAAATATTCTTTCCCATATTTATTATTTTCGTTGTCGTGACTACACAGAGCTACTGGCACAAGTTTATCTGCTTCCAGACTTCCTTTCAGAACACTCAAAGGTATGGCTCAATCTTTATCAGGTTGAGGAGGCTCTCTTTTATTCCTAATTAGTTGATTGTTTTTATCATGAAAGGTGTTGGGTTTTGTCAAATGCTTTTTCTGAATCAATTGAGACGATTATGTGGCTTTTTTCACCCCTCATTCTATTAATCTGGTGTGTTTCATTGATTTTCATATTAAACCACCTTTGCATTCCTAGGATAAATCCCGCTTGATCATGATATATAATCCTTTTAATATACTACAAGATTCAGTTTCCTGGTATTTTATTGAGGATTTTTGCATCTGTAATTGGTCTGTGGTTTTCTTTGCTGGTGATGTCTTTGTCTGGCTTTCGTATCAGTGTAATATTGGCTTCATAAAATGAGTTAGGAAGTTCCCTTCTCTACTTTTCAGAATACTTTGAGAAGAATTGGTGTAAATTCTTTAAACATTTTATAGAATTTACTGGTGAAGCCGTCTGGTCCTGATTTTTTCTTTGTTGAAAGGCTTTTGATTACTGATCCAATCTCTTGTTATAAATCTATTCAGATTTTCTGTGTCTTCAGTCAGTTTTGGTAGTTTGTGTCTTTCAATGAGTTTGTCCATTTCATCTAGGTTATCTAATTTTTTGGCATACAAATGTTCATTATATTCTCTGTTTTTTATTTCTATAAGGTTGGTAGTAATGTCCCTACTTTCATTCCTGACTGGAGTGATTTGCACCTTCTTTCTTTTTCTTAGTCACTTTAGTTAAAGGCTTGTCAATTTTGTTGATCTTTTCAAAGAATCAATTTTTTTTCTTTTTCCTTTTTTTAAAAATCTCACTCTTTTTAAAAAACTAATTAATTTATTTATTTTATTTTTGGCTGTGTTGGGTCTTCATAGCTGCGCACGGGCTTTCTCTAGTTATGGCGAGCAGGGGCTACTCTTCGTTGCGGTGCGTGGGCTTCTCATTGCGATGGCCTCTCTTGCTGCGGAGCACGGGCTCTAGGCACGTGGGCTTCAGTAGTTGTGGCATGCAGGCTCAGTAGTTGTGGCGCATGGGCTTAGTTGCTCCACAGCATGTGGTATCTTCCCAGACTAGGGCTTGAACCTGTGTCCCCTGAACTGGCAGTCGGATTCTTTTTTTTTTTTTTTTTAAATTTTATTTATTTATTTTTGGCTGTGTTGGGTCTTCGTTTCTGTGCGAGGGCTTTCTCTAGTTGCGGCAAGCAGGGGCCATTCTTCATCGCGGTGTGCAGGCCTCTCACTATCGCGGCCTCTCTTGTTGCGGAGCATAGGCTCCAGACGCGCAGGCTCAGTAGTTGTGGCTCACGGGCCCAGTTGCTCCGTGGCATGTGGGATCTTCCCAGACCAGGGCTCAAACCCGTTTCCCCTGCATTGGCAGGCAGATTCTCAACCACTGCACCACCAGGGAAGCCCCTGGCAGTCGGATTCTTAACAACTGCACCACCAGGGAAGTCTCTCAGAGAATCAACTTTTGATTTCAGTGATTTTTCCAATTGTTTGTCTCTTGTCTATTTTGATTATTTCCACTTTAATTTTCATTACTTTCTTCTACTTTATTTGGAATTAGTTTGCTCTTCTTTTTCTGGTTCTTTAAAGTAGAATTTTAGGATATTGGTTTGAGATCTTTCTTTCTTTATTTTTTTAAAAATATTTATTTATTTATTTGCTGCACCATGTGGCTTGTGGAATCTTAGTTCCCCAACCAGGGATTGAATCCAGGCCCTTGGCAATGAGAGTGTGCAGTCCTAACTGCTGGACTGCCGGGAAATTCCCTCTTTTTTTTAGTATAGTTGTTTAGAGCTATACATTTTCCTCTGAGCACTGCTTTTACTGTATCCCATAAATTTTGGTATATTATTTTTTAATATTCATTTATCTTTAAGTACATTCTAATTTCCATTTTGAGTTCTTTGACTCATTGTTTATTTAAGAGTGTGTTGTTTGATTTCCACATATTTGTGAATTTTTCAAATGTCCTTTTGTTGGTTTCTAATTTTATTCCATTCTGGTCAGAGAAGATAACTTCATGTGATTCCATCTTTATAAATTTGAGACTTACTTTGTGACCTAACATCTGGTCTATGCAGGAGGACGTTCCATGTGCACTTGAGAAGAATGTGTAGTCTGCTGTTGAGTGGAGTGTTGTATGTATATATCTGCTAATTCTAGTTCATTTATAGTGTTGTTAAGTCTTTTCTTTCCTTGTTTATCTTTTGTCCAGTTATATCCATCATTGAATATGGGCTGTTTGAAATTGCCAATTATTACTGTAGAACTGTCTTGTTTCTTTCTTTGATTTTTTTTTGTTGTTGTTGTTTTTATAAATTTACTTATTTATGTTTATTTTTGGCTGTGTTGGGTCTTCGTTTCCATGCGAGGGCTTTCTCCAGTTGCAGCGAGCGGGGGCCACTCCTCATCGCGGTGCACAGGCCTGTCACCGTCGTGGCCTCTCCTATTGCGGAGCGCAGGCTCCAGATGCGCAGGCTCAGTAGTTGTGGCTCACGGGCTTAGTGGCTCCGCGGCATGTGGGATCCTCCCAGACCAGGGCTTGAACCCGTGTCCCCCACATTGGCAGGCAGACTCTCAACCACTGCGCCACCAGGGAAGCCCCTCTTGATGTTTTAAAAAAATTTATTTTTTAAAATTATTAATTAATTAATTTTTGGCTGCGTTGGGTCTTCTTTGCTGCACGCGGGCTTTCTCTAGTTGCAGCAAGCGGGGGCTACTCTTCACTGAGGTGCGTGGGCTTCTCATTGCGGTGGCTTCTCTTGTTGAGGAGCACGGGCTCTAGGCACGCGGGCTTCAGTAGTTTTGGCTCGCGGGCTCTAGAGTGCAGGCTCAGTAGATGTGGCACACAGGCTTAGTTGCTCCAAGGCATGTGGAATCTTCCCTGACCAGAGCTCGAACCCATGTCCCCTGCATTGGCAGGCGGATTCTTAACCATTGTGCCACCAGGGAAGTCCTCTTTCTTTAATTTTATCAGTTTTTGCTTTATATATTTTAGGGCTCTGTTGTTAGGTCTCTATATATTTATAATTGTTATATCTTCTTTTTGTTTTTTTTGGCTTTCAGGATCTTAGTTCCCTGACCAGGAATTGAACCCAGGCCACGGCAGTGAAAGCACCAAGTCCTAACCACTGCACCGCCAGGGAATTCCCTATACTTGTTATATCTTCTTAATGGACTGACCCTTTTATTATTATACAATGTCCTTCTTTGTCTCTTGTAACAATATTTGTCTTAAAGTCTCTTTTGTCTGGCCACTCCAGCTCTCTTTGGTTACTGTTTGCAGGGAATATCTTTTTCCATCTTTTCACACCTAACTTACATGTATCTTTGGACTTAAAGTGAGTTTCTTGTAGAAAGCCTACAAGTTGGGTCATTTTTTAAATCCATTCTGCCAATCTCTGTCTTTTAATTGGAGAGTTTAATTCATTTACGTTTAACATGCTTGCTCATAGGGAGGTACTTCTGCCATTTTGCTTTTTTTTTTTCCTATATGTTTTATACCTTATTTCTCAATTTCTCCATTACTGCCTTTTTTTTTTATTAGATATTTTCTAGTATACCATTTTGATTCCCTTGTTTCTTTTACTATACATTTTTTAGTTATTAGTTGCCCTGGGGATTACAATTAACATCTTAATTCATAGCAGTATAGTTTGAACTAATACCTATTTAGTTTCAACAATATACAAAAACCTTGCTGCTATATGGCTACTTTTAACCCTCTTTATGTTGTTATTGTCACGCATTATGTCTTTATACGTTGTGTGCCGATTACCGTAGATTTTTAGTTATTTTATACAGTTATCTTTTAAAGCGTATCAGAAAATAAGGTGTTACAAACTAAAGATACATTAATGCTGACTTTTTAGGTTTATCTATATAGTTACATTTACTGCTGTTTATTTCTGTGTGTGGATTTGAGTTACTGTACTGTCCACTGTCTTTTCATTTCAGCCTGAAGGGCTCTTTTTAGCAATGCTTGTACAATAGGTCTACTAGTGATGAACTTTGTTTTTATTTATCTGGCAGTCTCTTAATTGCTGCTTCATTTTTGAGGAATACTTTTGCTAGCTATGCAATTCTTGGTTGTCAGTTTTTTCCTTTCAGCAATTTGAATATGTCATCCCACCGCCTTCTGACCTTTGAGAACCACTGAATAAATATATCTATGATCTGAGTCTTCCTATCTCTCCATTGGTATGCTGGTAAATGTTTAATGACTGACTTTCCAGGAAAAGAATATATGCACATATATACATACATAAGTTTATTATAAAGTTGCTTATATAAAGGATGTATAGCACACAATTTGCAAGTAATAAAATGTACAGTATTCTTTATTGTAAATTCTGTATAACCAGTTGAGTCTTACAGAAAGCTTTTGTTGATTTGATTTTTTATTGAGGTTAAATTCACATAATAAAATTCAGCATTTTAAAGTGGGCAATTCAGTGCAGTTCGTACATTCACGATGTTGTACAACTACTACCTGTATCTCGTTCCAAAATGTTTTTGTCACCTTAAGAGGAAACTTGTACCCATTAAGGAGTTGCTCCCTATTCCTCCCTCCCTACAAAGCCCCTGGCAACCACCAATCTGTTTTTGTCTCTATGGTTTTACCTACTCTCAATATTGCATATGAATGGAATCATATGATATGTGACTTTTATTGTCTGTTTTTTTCCACTTAGCATTAACATGTTCAATGTTCATCCACTTTGTAGCATGTGTCAGACTCCGTTCCTTTCTATGGCTGAGTAATATTCTGTTGATGGAAATTCAGACTGATTCCATCTCTTGATTTTTGTGAATTGTGCTGCTATGAAATGTGTATACACGTATTTGTTTTCGTACCAATTTTTAATGCTTTTGGGTATATACCTAGGAGCAAAATTGCTGGATCATATGGTAATTCTATGTTTAACTTTTTGAGGCCTTGCAAAACTGTTTTTCACAGTTTCTGAACCATTTTACATTCCCACCACCAATGTATGAGGTTTTCATCAATTTGAATTTTGCTAAACTTATTTATCCATATCTGACCTATGCCATTATTTGGCAAAATTAAGCTACCAATAAGCACTTGATGGCTGTCCAATTCAGCAAAGAAGTTGCTCCTATCACTGATGAACAGGTACTGTTTTAACATAAACGCTGGTTGATATTTTTGCTTACGTTAACAAGCATGATGAAAGTGAAACAACAGAGGTGTATTTTTTTGCTGAATTGATTAGCTTACTGTGTTATTGTTGTTGTTGAGGAATTTGATGAATTTTTACCATTTCTTTTTTTCCTTTATTTCTTCCCCAACCTCCTAATTTATCCCTCTCCTCCCACCTTTCCCCTTTGGTAACCATAAGTTTGTTTTCTAAGTCTGTGAGTCTGTTTCTGTTTTGTAAATAAGTTTGTTTGTATCATTTTTTAGATTTCACATATAAGTGATACCATATGATATTTGTCTTTCTGTCTGGCTTACTTCACTCAGTATGGTAATCTCTAGGTCTATTCATGTTGCTGCAAATGGCATTATTTGATTCTTTTTTATGGCTGAGTAATATTCCATTGTATATATGTACCACATCTTTATCCATTCATCTGTTGATGGACATTTAGGTCGCTTCCATGTCCTGGTTATTGTAAATACTGCTCCAGTGAACATTTGGTGCATGTAAATATCTTTTCGAATTTTGGTTTTCTCCAGATTTATGCCCAGGAGTGCAATTGCTGGATCATATGATAGCTCTATTTTTAGTTTTTTGAGGAACCTCCATATTGTTCTCCATAGTGCCTGTAACAATTTACATTCCCACCAACAGTGTAGGAGTGTTCCCTTTTCTCCACACCCTCTCCAGCATTTATTGTTTGTAGATTTTTTGATGATGGCCATTCTGACTGGTGTGAGATGATACCTCACTGTAGTTTTGATTTGCATTTCTCTAATAAGTAGCTATGTTGAGCATCTTTTCATGTGTTTGTTGGCCATCTGTATGACTTCTTTGGAGAAATGTCTGTTTAGGTCTTCTGCCCATTTTTGGATTGGGTTGTTTGTTTTTTTGATAATGAGCTGCATGAGCTGCTTGTAAATTGTGGAGATTAATCTCTTGTCTGTTGCTTCATTTGCAAATATTTTCTCCCATTCTGAGGGTTGTCTTTTTGTCTTGTTTACGGTTTACTTTGCTGTGCAAAAGCTTTTAAGTTTCATTAGGTCCCATTTGTTTATTTTTGTTCTTATTTTCGTTACTCTAGGAAGTGGGTCAAAAAAGATCTTGCTGCGATTTATGTCAAAGAGTGTTCTGCCTATGTTTTTCTCTAAGAGTTTTATAGTGTCTGGCCTTACATTTAGGTCTTTAATCCATTTTGAGTTTATTTTTGTGTATGGTGTTCATTCTTCTTCATGTAGCTGTCCAGTTTTCCCAGCACCACTTACTGAAGAGACTGTCTTTTCTCCATTGTACATTCTTGCCTCCTTTGTCATAGATTAGGTGACCATATGTATGTGGATTTATCTCTGGGCTTTCTATCCTGTTTCATATTGATCTGTTTCTGTTTTTGTGCCAGTACCATACTGTTTTGATTACTGTAGCTTTATAGTAGGGCCTGAAGTTAGGGAGCCTGATTCCTCCAGCTCCGTTTTTCTTTTTCAAGATTGCTTTGGATATTTGGGGTGTTTTGTGTTTCCATATAAATTAAAAATTTTTTTGTTCTATATCTGTGAAAAATGCCATTAGTAATTTGATAGGGATTGCATTGAATCTGTAGATTACCTTAGGTAGTGTAGTCATTTTGACAATATTGATTCTCCCAATTTAAGCACATGGTATATCTTTCCATCTGTTTGTGTCATCTTTGATTTCTTTCATTAGTGTCTTACAGTTTTTAGAGTACTGTTTTTGCCTCCTTAGGTAGGTTTATTCTTAAGTATTTTATTCTTTTTGATGCAGAGGTAAATGGGATTGTTTCCTTAATTTCTCTTTCTGATCTTTTGTTGTTAGTGTATAGAAATGCAACAGATTTCTGTGTATTAATTATGTATCCTGCAACTTTACCAAATTCATTGATGAGCTCTAGTTACCATTTATTTCTGGTTATAAATTATTTTCTGGGGAATTCCCTGGTGGTCCAGTAGTTAGGGCTGTGTGCTCTCACTGCCAAGGGCCTGAGTTCGATCCCTGGTCAGGGAACTAAAACCCCACAAGCCATGTGGTGTGGCCATAAATAAATAAATTTCTGTATTTTCCTCAAAATATGGACCATAAGGTTGACTATTACAGAATTTTCTTGCATTTTGTTTACATCAGGATTTTTCCCTAAGAGGTAAAAGAGACCAGAAATCTCGGTGACTGGTTGTGACAGGAAGTATGTTCTTAAGTGCTTCTCACAACTTTTATGTTCTTATATTCTTTCTTTATGGGGTCTTTATTGAGCCTTATTTTGTGAAAATGGAAAATATGGTTATTTTGCTGACATTACAGTATTTTGATACATCCTCAGTTTTTTCATATTTCTACACTGAACAATTTATCTGTGATACGGGAAAGACCTCATATCTCTAAAAAACCACTGTTAGTGTCAGTGAATAGTAAGAAAACAAGGAATATCAAATGGAGTCATCCCATGGTCCATTTACCCAAAATTTCTTCTTTGTTAGTTGCACAAAGGAAAGAACTGCTGGCAGAAGGGAATTACACTACACAAAATGTTTCTGAAACATAAAGAGTTTAAAACTCTCTTGGATTCCTAATTTTTATTTTAAAAAATTCACGTTGGAGGGAATTCCCTTCCAGTGGTTAGGACTGTGCACTTCACTGCAGTGGGCATGAGTTTGATCCCTGGTCGGGGAGCTAAGTTTCCTACAAGCCACAGGGCACGACCAAAATAAAAATTCACGCTGGTAACTTTTTTTTTAAAGATTTTTTTTCTTGATGTGGACCATTTTTATTTTATTTTATTTTATTTATTTATTTAAATGGTTCTTTTCTCATTTTTTAAGAGATTTTTATTATTTATGGCTGTGTTGAGTCTTCATTGCTGCACGCGGGCTTTCTCTAGTTGCGGCGAGCGGGGGCTACTCTTCATTGCGGTGTGTGCGCTTCTCATTGCAGTGGCTTCTCTTGTTGCAGAGTGCAGGCTCTAGATGCGCAGGCTTCAGTAGTTGTGGCAGGTGGGCTCAGTAGTTGTGGCTCTGGGTCTCTAGAGCACAGGCTCAGTAGTTGTGGCGCACAGGCTTAGTTGCTCCGCGGCATGTGGGATCTTCCCAGACCAGGGCTCGAACCCGTGTCCCCTGCATTGGCAGGCGGATTTTTAACCACTGCGCCACCAGGGAAGTCCCTGATATGTACCACTTTTAAAGTCTTTATTGAATTTGTTTCAACATTGCTTCTGTTTTATATTTTGGTTTTTTGGCCGCGAGGCATATGGGATCTTAGCTTCCCAACCAGGGATCGAACCTGCACCCCCTGCATTGGAAGGTGAAGTCTTAACTACTGGACTGCAAGGGAAGTCCCACGTTGGTGACTTTTTTTTTTTTTATTTTTATTTTTTAATTTTACTTATTTATTTATGGCTGTGTTGGGTTTTCATTTCTGTGCGAGGGCTTTCTCTAGTTGTGGCAAGCGGGGGCCACTCTTCATCGCGGTGCGCGGGCCCCTCACCATCGCGGCCTCTTCTGTTGCGGAGCACAGGCTCCAGACGCGCAGGCTCAGTAATTGTGGCTCACGGGCCCAGCTGCTCCGCGGCATGTGGGATCCTCCCAGACCAGGGCTCGAACCTGTGTCCCCTGCATTGGCAGGCGGATTCTCAACCACTGCGCCACCAGGGAAGCCCCACATTGGTGACTTTTTAATTTCAGCTTTTATGAGTTGAATGACAGTGCTTGGCTTTTGGTTTTTGTTTGTTTGACAATGGTTGTTTTTTTCTACCCACCCACTCAAACTCTGTACTTCATCGACTTTCTGTCATTCGGTATAATCTGCCTTTTGAGAGACCAAGGAAACTCATCAGAGCATTTTCAGGAGCTTGCTCCCTAAACTTGGAGAAAAGCCATGAGTGTGACTGTTACCACTTAACAGAACGTCCAGATCTTTGTAATTCAGCCACTTTCAGTAAAATCTGTACTGTGGAGAGGAAAACAGCCTACTTCTATTCTTCTATTATAGGTTAGGCTGTATAGCTCCTCTGGTTTGAGCAGAGAGGTCCTTGGATGCCCTAGGTATTTGGGACTCCTTGCAAATACCCTAGGACCAAAACTTGCAATTTTATAGTGCTTTCCCGTGGAGTATTTTTCTTCTTTTGATTTGAGTTAATGATCATTCCTAGTTATTGGATTCATTTTCCAAAAGTAGAAGCATATTTCCTCAATTTTTTGTGTAGTTCACAATGTAATGGATACAGACACAACACTTTAAAAAAATTTTATTGAAGTATTGGTGATTTATAATGTCTTGTTAATTTCTGCGGTACAGCAAAGTGATGCTTCCCTCCTTCATCCCCCTCCCCCTTGGCAACCACAAGTCTGTTCTCTACAGACACAACACATTTTTTTTTTTTTAATTAATAGCTACTCTATTTATTTATTTTTAGCTGTGTTGGGTCTTCGTTTCGTGCGAGGGCCTTCTCCAGGTGCGGCAAGCGGGGGCCACTCTTCATCGTGGTGCGGGGGCCACTCTTCATCACGGTGTGCGGGCCTCTCACTATCGCGGCCCCTCCCACTGTGGGGCATAGGCTCCAGACGCGCAGGCTCAGCAGTTGTGGCTCACGGGCTCAGTTGCTCCGCGGCATGTGGGACCTTCCCAGACCAGGGCTTGAACCTATGTCCCCTGCATTAGCAGGCAGATTCTCAACCACTGCGCCACCAGGGAAGCCCAACACAACACATCTTTTTTTTTTTTTTTTTTTTTTTCATTTTGAGTTTATTTTTGTGTATGGTGTTAGGGAGTATTCTAATTTCATTCTTTTACATGTAGCTGTCCAGTTTTCCCAGCACCACTTATTGAAGAGACTGTCTTTTCTCCATTGTATATCTTTGCCTCCTTTGTCATAGATTAGTTGACCATAGGTGCATGGGTTAATCTCTGGGCTTTCTATCTTGTTCCATTGATCTATGTTTCTGTTTTTGTGCCAGTACCATATTGTCTTGATTACTGTAGCTTTGTAGTATAGTCTGAAGTCAGGGAGTCTGATTCCTCCAGCTCCATTTTTTTCCCTCAAGACTGCTTTGGCTATTTGGGGTCTTCTGTGTCTCCATACAAATTTTAAGATGATTTGTTCTAGCTCCGTAAAAAATGCCATAGGTAATTTGATAGGGATTGCATTGAATCTGTAGATTGCTTTGGGTAGTATAGTCATTTTCACAATGTTGATTCTTCCAATCCAAGAACATGGTATATCTCTCCATCTGTTGGTATCATCTTTAGTTTCTTTCATCAGTGTCTCATAGTTTTCTGCATACAGGTCTTTTGTCTCCCTAGGTAGGTTTATTCCTAGGTATTTTATTCTTTTTGTTGCAATGGTAAATGGGAGTGTTTCCATAATTTCTCTTTCAGATTTTTCATCATTAGTGTATAGGAATGCAAGAGATTTCTGTGCATTCATTTTGTATCCTGCAACTTTACCATATTCATTCATTAGCTCTAGCAGTTTTCTGGTGGCAGTTTTAGGATTCTCTATGTATAGTATCATGTCATCCGCAGTGACAGTTTTACTTCTTCTTTTCCAATTTGTATTCCTTTTATTTCTTTTTCTTCTCTGATTGCCGTGGCTAGGACTTCCAGAACTATGTTGAATAATAGTGGTGAGAGTGGACATCCTTGTCTCGTTCCTGATCTTAGAGGAAATGCTTTCAGTTTTTCACCATTGAGAATGATGTTTGCTGTGGGTTTGTCATATATGGCCTTTATTATGTTGAGGTAGGTTCCCTCTACGCCCACTTTCTGGAGAGTTTTTATCATAAATGGGTGTTGAATTTTGTCAAAAGCTTTTTCTGCATCTATTGAGATGATCATATGGTTTTTATTCTTCAGTTTGTTAATATGGTGTATCACATTGATTGATTTGCGTATATTGAAGAATCCTTGCATCCCTGGGATAAATCCCACTTGATCGTGGTGTATGATCCTTTTAATGTGTTGTTGGATTCTGTTTGCTAGTATTTTGTTGAGGATTTTTGCATCTATATTCATCAGTGATATTGGTCTGTAATTTTCTTTTTTTGTAGTGTCTTTGTCTGGTTTTGGTATCAGGGTGATGGTGGCCTCATAGAATGAGTTTGGGAGTGTTCCTTCCTCTGCAATTTTTTGGAAGAGTTTGAGAAGGATAGGTGTTAGCTCTTCTCTAAATGTTTGATAGAATTCACCTGTGAAGCCATCTGGTCCTGGACTTTTGTTTGTTGGAAGATTTTTAATCACAGTTTCAATTTCATTACTTGTGATTGGTCTGTTCATATTTTCTGTTTCTTCCTGGTTCAGTCTTGGAAGGTTATACCTTTCTAAGAATTTGTCCATTTCTTCCAGGTTGTCCATTTTATTGGCATAAAGTTGCTTGTAGTAGTCTCTTAGGATGCTTTGTATTTCTGCAGTGTCTGTTGTAACTTCTCCTTTTTCATTTCTGATTTTATTGATTTGAGTCCTCTCCCTCTTTTTCTTGATGAGTCTGGCTAATGGCTTATCAATTTTGTTTATCTTCTCAAAGAACCAGCTTTTAGTTTTATTGACCTTTGCTATTGTTTTCTTTGTTTCTATTTATTTCCGCTCTGATCTTTATGATTTCTTTCCTTCTGCTAACTTTGGGTTTTGTTTGTTCTTCTTTCTCTGGTTTCTTTAGGCGTAAGGTTAGATTGTTTACTTGAGATTTTTCTGGTTTCTTTAGGTAGGCTTGTATAGCTATAAACTTCCCTCTTAGAACTGCTTTTGCTGCATCCCATAGGTTTTGGATCATCGTGTTTTCATTGTCATTTGTCTCTGGGTATTTTTTGATTTCCTCTTTGATTTCTTCAGTGATCTCTTGGTTGCTTAGTAACGTATTGTTTAGCCTCCACGTGTTTGTTTTTTACGTTTTTTTCCCTGTAATTGATTTCTAATCTCATAGCGTTGTGGTCAGAAAAGATGCTTGATATGATTTCAATTTTCTTAAATTTACTGAGGCTTGATTTGTGACCCAAGATGTGATCTATCCTGGAGAATGTTCCATACGCACTTGAGAAGAACGTGTAATCTGCTGTTTTTGGATGGAATGTCCTGTATATATCAATTAAATCTAACTGGTCTATTGTGTCATTTAAAGCTTCTGTTTCCTTATTCATTTTCATTTTGGATGATCTGTCCATTGGTGTTAAGTGAGGTGTTAAAGTCCCCCACTATTATTGTGTTACTGTCGATTTCCTCTTTTATAGCTGTTAGCAGTTGCCTTATGTATTGAGGTGCTCCTATGTTGGGTGCATATATATTTATAATTGTTATATCTTCTTCTTGGATTGATCCCTTGATCATTATGTAGTGTCCTTCCTTGTCTCTTGTAACATTCTTTATTTTAAAGTCTATTTTATCTGATATGAGTATAGCTACTCCAGCTTTCTTTTGATTTCCATTTGCATGGAATATCTTTTTCCATCCCCTCACTTTCAGTCTGTATGTGTCCCTAGGTCTAAAGTGGGTCTCTTGTAGACAGCATATATATGGGTCTTGTTTTTGTATCCATTCAGCCAGTCTATGTCTTTTGGTTGGGGCATTTAATCCATTCACGTTTAAGGTAATTATCGATATGTATGTTCCTATGACCATTTTCTTAATTGTTTTGGGTTTGTTTTTGTAGGTCCTTTTCTTCTCTTGTGTTTCCCACTTAGAGAAGTTCCTTTAGCATTTGTTGTAGAGCTGGTTTGGTGGTGCTGAATTCTCGTAGCTTTTGCTTGTCTGTAAAGCTTTTGATTTCTCCATCAAATCTAAATGAGATCCTTGCCGGGTAGAGTAATCTTGGTTGTAGGTTCTTCCCTTTCATCACTTTAAGTATATCATGCCACTGCCTTCTGGCTTGCAGAGTTTCTGCTGAGAAATCAGCTGTTAACCTTATGGGAGTTCCCTTGTATGTTATTTGTCGTTTTTCCCTTGCTGCTTTCAATAATTTTTCTTTGTCTTTAATTTTTGCCACTTTGATTACTATGTGTCTCGGTGTGTTTCTCCTTGGGTTTTTCCTGTATGGGACTCTCTGCGCTTCCTGGACTTGGGTGGCTATTTCCTTTCCCATGTTAGGGAAGTTTTCGACTATAATCTCTTCAAATATTTTCTCTGGTCCTTTCTCTCTCTCTTCTCCTTCTGGGACCCCTATAATGCGAATGTTTTTGCGTTTAATGTTGTCCCAGAGGTCTCTTAGGCTGTCTTCATTTCTTTTCATTCTTTTTTCTTTATTCTGTTCCGCAGCAGTGAATTCCACCATTCTGTCTTCCAGGCCACTTATCCGTTCTTCTGCCTCAGTTATTCTGCTATTGATTCCTTCTAGTGTAGTTTTCATTGCAGTTATTGTATTGGTCATCTCTGTTTGTTTGTTCTTTAATTCTTCTAGGTCTCTGTTAATCATTTCTTGCATCTTCTCAATCTTTGCCTCCATTCTTATTCCGAGGTCCTGGATCATCTTCACTATCATTATTCTGAATTCTTTTTCTGGAAGGTTGCCTATCTCCACTTCATTTAGTTGTTTTTCTGGGGTTTTTTCTTGTTCCTTCATCTGGTACATAGCCCTCTGCCTTTTCATCTTGTCTGTCTTTTTGTAACTGTGGTTTTTGGTCCACAGGCTGCAGGATTGTAGTTTTTCTTGCTTCTGCTGTCTGCCCTCTGGTGGTTGAGGCTATCTAAGAGGCTTTATGGGAGGCTCCCACAACACATTTTTAAGGTCAATCTGATCATGACATTTTTTCCCATCGCTTTATTAAAAGTCTAGACAACCAGCAAAACAAATCAAGTCCTGATCTGTAGCTGATTTGCTTGCTGATTTCCATGTAGAAAATACTCCTATCATGGCTGATTTCATGTATGATGTCATTGGACATGGAGTAGAGAAGAAACAATGCACATCATTATGTAATATTTCCACTATAAACGTAAAATAGACGTAAATAACCTTAAAATCATAGATAATAGTAAAATGTATGAATGAGTTTTAAGTATTATCCATATTTTAATATATATAGTTTAATTTTACTAATGACTGTATTTAATGATGGATTTGTAAAATTTCTAAAGATTTAGCAAAATTTGGCTCAGAAGCTTGTAGGATTTGGCCTCAGCACACCACTGATTCTTTCTGATGTAATTTCCTACCGTTCCCCCTCACTACTTTTTTTCTGACCCTTTAAACATGCCAAACTTGTTTGTGTCTTAGGGCCTTTGCCCTTCCTCATCCTTGTACGTGGGTTGTCTTTCCCTCCTAGAGGTTCTTATCCAGGACTCAGTTCTATTGAGTCCTTACGGATGCCTTCCTTACATCTAAGTTAGCTTCCCTCTACCCCTTCACCTACTTATTCTTTGTCATTTCACCCAGTTTTAGTTTCTTTTTTGCTCCTATCATCATCAGAAATTACCTTATTCAGAGCTTCTGAGTTGGTGAACCCGTTGGGGTGCTAGGAGAATGGCTCTCGGAGAGAACATGGAAGCTCCGTGTCCCTTCCCCATACCTTCTGTATGCATCTCTTCCATCTGGCTGTTCCTGAGTTATATCCTTCTTTTTTTTTTTTTTTTTAATTGAAGTGTAGTTGATTTACAATGTTGTGTTAGTTTCTGGTGTACAGCAAAGTGATTTGGTTATACATATATACACATATTCTTTTTCATATTTTTTTCCATTGTACTTTATCACAGGCTATTGAATATAGTTCCCTGTTCTATACAATAGGACCTTGTTGTTTTATCTATTTTATATATAGTAGTTTGTACCTGCTAATCCCAAACTCCTAATTTATCCCTCCCCAATCCCCTTTCCTCTTTAGTAACCATAAGTTGTTTTCTATGTCTGTGAGTCTGTTTCTGTTTTGTAAATAAGTTCACTTGTGTCATAGTTTAGATTCCGCAGGTAAGTGATATCATATGTATTTGTGTTTCTCTTTCTGACTTCACTTAGTATGATAATCTGTAGGTCCATCCATGTTGCTGCACACGGCATTATTTCATTCGTCTTTATGGCTGAGTAGTATTCCATTGTGTATATATACCACAGCCTCTTTATCCCTTCATCTGTTGATGGACATTTAGATTGCTTCCGTGTCTTGGCTACTGTAAATAGTGCTGCTATGAACATTGGGGTGCATGTATCTTTTGAATTATAGTTTTCTCCAGATATATGCCCAGGAGTGGGATAGCTGGATCCTATGGCACTGAGTTATATCCTTTTATAATAAACTTGTAATTCATTGAGTAAAAAAAAAAGAAATTATCTTATTCATATATTTGTTTGCACATTAATTGTCCCTTACTTCACTAGAACATAAGCTCCAAGAGAACAGGGATCTTATTTCTTGTTCCCCAATGCCTGGAACAGTGACTAGCATATAGTAGGTGTCAATAAATATTTGTTGAATGAAGGAATGAATAAAAGATATAAAAATGTCTTACTAAGACAGTGCTTCACAAAAGCTTGTTCTTTAGCTTAGTCCTTATTAGGTAGAAAAAATATATGTAATCTTACAGTATTTTGTTTGTATACATTCAGATTAGTTTCCATATTCTGTTTGTTCTTGGATCTTAGGTTATATATTACACTAACTTCACCATAGGAGCCATTATTTAGATCAGATTAGAAATGAAACTGTCATGAAAATGTTTATCATCTGTAAGTGAACTTTCTTGATTAGAATTCAAGACAAACCTGCCTCTTCCTGAACTCTATATTATGACAGATTCTGTAATGGTTAGTTGCCCTATAGTATGTTTTAAATTAAGAAGAAAAAGTATATCAAAAATTAGGCTTTTGAAAAAGGTTTTATAATTTAATATTTGAGCGTTTGTTTTTTTTTCAACATAAGAAGAACCCTGAAGGTAAAATTGACATTTAATTGAAAAATTGGTTTTGCTAAGATTTCAAAAGTGCTTTTCATCAGTACACCTCTGTAAATACTGGATGTAGTGCCAAATTGCAAGAAAATTGTAATTGCCCCTTTTTCTTTTGTTGAATTACTTTTTTAAGATGATAAATTATCAAACCAGAGTACATTTTAACTTTTGATGACTAGTGCAGAAAGCATTGAACAGATTTATACCTGACCAAAATAAAGCTTTTGGAGAGTTGGAAATAGAACCCTGGATTTTAAGGTTTTTTGTTTTTTTTTTTTCTGTGATGGACTCTGCTTTTTGGTTGCCATTTATTATTTTATTTTAAATACCAAACCTAATATCATTATCTCTTCTTTATTTAGGTTCGATTAGTGATAGTGGACGGTATTGCTTTTCCTTTTCGTCATGACCTAGATGACCTATCCCTTCGTACTCGATTACTAAATGGCCTAGCGCAGCAAATGATCAGCCTTGCAAATAACCACAGATTAGCTGTAAGTATTACTACTAAAGGGAGTTTTATTATAAAGTCAAGTTTATATAAAATGTTAAAGTCTAGGGAATTCCCTGGCAGTCTAGTGGTTAGGATTTCATGCTTCCACTGTAGGGGGCACAGATTGGATCCTTGGTCAGGGAACTAAGATCCTGCATGCCACGCAGCATGGCCAAAAATAAATAAATAAAAGTAAAAAAATAAAATGTTAAAGTCTAGAAATAGCAAAAATAGAATTTGCTTGACTAAAAGCAAATAATATAGATATACAGTTCTGAATGTAGTTTTGTTTTGGTTTGGTTTCTATAAAAAATATTAAATCCAGTCATAAGTGTTGTATATCAGTTTTCCTGGCAAATAAAAAGCATAATCAAGGTGCCATATTATAAAAATGGACTTTGATAAAGAAATGCCATCTTTGATAATTGCATTGTTTTCTTTGTAACATACTTGATGTTTTTCAGGTAAGCTCTTCCAACATCCCCATTTTTCTTTTACTCTTGAGTCTTTGATTATTACATAGTGTATAATCACAGACTCAGACGGATAGAAAAATTACATAGTGTAAACAACCTAGATGTTTAGAGGTGGAGCTAACGCTTCTAGATTTGTAGTGTGAGGAGAGACGTAAAGATAAGTTCAGAAGTAAAGAGATAAAAGGAGTAAGGTAGGGGATTCCCTGGTGGTCAAGTGGTTAGGACTCTGCACTTCCACTGCAGTGGGTGCGAATTCGATTCCTGGTCGGGGAACTGAGATCCTGCATGCTGTGTGTTGTGGCCAAAAAAAAACCAAAACCAAAAACAAACAAAAAACAGGAGTGAGGTAAAAACTTTTTTTTATTGCCTATTCTCACTTCCCTCTTTGCAACCTCATCCTACCACTGACGCAAATATACACACTTGTCTGGGAGGGAGATGGGAGAAGATCAAACTGCTTACCTTGATTTTCTTGTCTTTACCCCCAATTAGAGTCCTTTGCACAAGGCTGTAATACATCACTTGTAAATAACTCCTCACTAAAATCATTTCAAAACATACATTTTTTCTTTTGAGTTTTTAGATTTTTTTGCCATATGCTGAAAACATAGTGTCCTGTCTTTGAATTATTTCTTGGCATTAATTTGTAATTTAGCATTCTGTTAATATCAGTGAAGAGTCCCCAGTAGGGGGCACTCAAGGTTAATGGGTTGCATAGTTCCTTAGGTTTTTGTTTTTTAACAGAAATAGCTTCATCTTTTCTGATTAAAAAAGTAATCTAGGGAGTTCCCTGGTGGTCTAATGGTTAGGATTCCAGGCTTTCACTGCCATGGCCTGGGTTCAGTCCCTGATTGGGGAACTGATATCCTGCAAGCTGTGCTGCACGGCGCAGCCAAAAAAAGAAAAAAGTAATCTAAACAACAACATGGAATACTATGCAGCGTTTAAGAGTAATGTAAATATACATGCACTAACATGGAAGAAGATATATCCAGATATATGAGTAAGTGAAAAAATTCAACTTACATAATAATATATTTAGTGTGATCCCAATTTTTGAAGAAAATAGAAGTTATATATGTGCATTTCTATTTATACATATGAAGAAAAAGATCTGAAAGGACCAAAACATTTACAGTAGCTACTTCTAGAGGTAGGACTTTGTGGGTGAGTGCATACTTTCTCCTCTTAGTTTATAAATTCTTCTTTACTTGATTTTTAATTTCCCAGTTAGCATCTATAGAAGCATGTATGACCTTTGCTAATAAGTACATTTTACAATTTTAAGTTATATTTGCTTGATGTAAAAAAAGTTTTAAGCAATCGAAAGTGTAGGAAGTAAGCAATTATATTATCTATTACCCAGAGATGATTATTGTTGAGTTTGTTGTATATATTTTTCCAAACTTATTCTGTGCAAACATAAACATATTTTTTAAGTGAAATCATATTAAAATCAAGCAAAGCAGTTTTTTGTTTTTCACTTAATATACTATGAATCTCTTCCCATACATACTACTTTATAAATGTACCTTACCTTAACATCTGTATAGTATTCTACTGTATGGTTGTGGCATAGTTTTTTAACCACCTCTCTCTCTATTGATTGTCTTTAAAGTTGGCTCCAGTGTTTCACCATGTAAAACACTGGAGTCAACAACTTGATATATGCTTCTTTGTCCGTGTGTCCAGTTATTTCTGAAAGTATTAAGCCAGTGAGATATCTCTATTTTTAAATCTTTTGTAATATATTATCAAATTGCCCTCAGAAAGCGGATTCCAAAGTATATTCTCTACAACAGTGAATGGGAATCCTTTCTTTTTTTTTTTTTTTTTAGTTCAGTGGGGAAAAGATAAAATTTTATTTGTTGATTTGAATAGTATAAAGAACTCCCATATAACCTTTCCCAAGGTTTGCTTTTTCATTCTTATTCTCTCTCCCCACTCTCTTTCTATACATACACAAACACACACAGAGTTTATGTATATATTTTTCTGAACACTTTGGAAAGAGTTGCATATATCATATCCTTTTATCTGATAATATTCAGTGTGTATTTCCTAAGAACTAGAATATTCTCGTATGTGTCCACAGTATAGTTATCAAATGTAGGAAATTTAATATTGATACAGCACTTTAATATATAATCCATATTCCTGTTCTGTCAATTATCCCAATGATGTCCTTCACAGCAAATTTTTCCCGTTCTTTTTGCCAACTGGAATCGCATATTGCCTTTAGATGTTGTATCTCTTTAGTTGCCTTTCTTTGTTTTTTTTTTTTTTAATTTTACTTATTTATTTATGGCTGTGTTGGGTCTTCGTTTCTGTGCAAGGGCTTTCTCTAGTTGTGGCAAGCGGGGGCCACTCTTCATCGCGGTGCACGGGCCCCTCACCATCGCGGTCTCTCCTGTTGCGGAGCACAGGCTCCAGACGCGCAGGCTCAGCAATTGTGGCTCATGGGCCCAGTTGCTCCGCGGCATGTGGGATCCTCCCAGACCAGGGCTCGAACCCGTGTCCCCTGCATTGGCAGGCAGACTCTCAACCACTGTGCCACCAGGGAAGCCCCCTTTCTTTGTTTTTGTGACATTGCTGTATTTTGAAGAATAGAAGCCAGTGATTTTAGAGATTGTCTCTTAATTTTGGGTTTCTGTGGGGACTTCCCTGGCCATCCAGTGGTTAAGACTCCATGCTCCCAGTGCAGGGGCACGGGTTCAATCCCTGGTTGGGGAACTAAGATCCCACATGCCACATGGCGTGGCAAAAAAAAAAAAAAGTTACAATTTTGAGTTTCTGTGATGTTTCCTCTTGATTAGATTCCAATTATACTTTTTTTCTAAAATAGAAGATAGACTTTTTTTGGAGATATTTTGATTTACAATATTATATTAGTTTCATGTGTATAACAGGCATGAGAATTCTTTTGTTTTCCCACTTTTTTTACCAACTTTGAGTTTTTTAAGTCTTTGCAGACTGATATGGAGAGAGTCCTCTTAGAGATGCATTTATTTGATTATTATCAGAAAAAAATTTAACAGCTCTATTAGATATAATTAACATAGCATAAAATTAACCCTTTTAAAGCATAGTTCAGTGCTTTTTAGTATATTTGCAGAGTTGTGCAACCATCACAGCTATCTAATTTTAGAACATTTCCATCACCCCAAAAAGAACTCCCTTACCCATTAACCATCATTCCCCATTGCACCCTCCCTTCAGCCACTAACAACCACTAGTCTGCTTTCTGTCTCTAGGATTTGTCTTTTTGGATATTTTATATAAATAGAATCATACAATATGTGGTCTTTTATGTCTGGCTTCTTTCACTTAGCATAGTGTGTTCAAGATTCATCCATGTCGTGGCATGTATCTATATCCTTTTTATGTCTGAATAATTTTGCATTTTATTGATAGACCACATTTTGTTTATTCATCTGTTGAAGGACATTTGGGCAGCAGAAGTATTTTTTTTTTTTTTTTTAGCAGAAGTATTTTTAAAGCAGTGAAGTTTATAATTTTAAAGTGATTATTACTTCACTATTTTTTTTAAAATTAATTTATTTATTTTTGACTGCGTTGGGTCTTCGTTGCTGCGCACGGACTTTCTCTAGTTGCGTTGCTGTGCGTGGGCTTCTCATTGCGGTGGCTTCTCCCGTTGTGGAGCACCGGCTCTAGGCGTTGTGGGCTCAGTAGTTGTGGTGCACTGGCCTAGTTGCTCCGTGGCATGTGGGATCTTCCCAGACCAGGGCTCGAACTCGTGTCCCCTGCATTGGCATGCAGATTCTTAACCACTGCGCCACCAGGGAAGTCCTCACTTCACTATTTTTAGACCCATTATTTTTAATTATTTTTGGCCGTGCTGCGCAGCTTGTGGGATCTCAATTCCCCAACCAGGGATTGAACTCCAGGCCATGGCAGTGAAAGCCCATAATCCTATCCACTAGTCCACTAGGGAACTCCCAAGACTCATTCTTTAGGAGCTTGGAGTAATCACACAGTAATTTTCATTTATGTCATGGGAAACCCAACATTTTTGCAGAAATACTGTTAATTATAAGTATATGCTAACAATGCAAATTCTGATTTTGGGATGTTGAACAACTGGTAAGCCAGTATGTCTATTTACAATTTCCTCAAGATGTGTAATGGATAATGTGTAAGATGTGTATGTAATATTCTCTAAACCAATGCTGTCTGGTATAACTTTCTGCAAAGAAGAAAATGCTCAGGACTTCCCTGGTGGCACAGTGGTTTAGAATCCACCTGCCAATGCAGGGGACACGGGTTTGATCCCTGGCCTGAGAAGATCCCACATGTCATGGAGCAACTAAGCCTGTGCGCCACAACTACTGAGCCTGTGCTGTAGAGCCCACGAGCCACAACTACTGAGCCCACGCGCCGCAACTACTGAGCCCACGCACTGCAACTACTGAAGCCTGCGCACCTAGAGCCTGTGCTCTGCAACAAGAGAAGCCACCACAATGAGAAGCCCGCCTACTGCAATGAGGAGTAGCCCCCGCTCGCCGCAACTAGAGAAAGCCTGAGTGCAGCAACAAAGACCCAATGCAGCCAAAAAAAAAAAAAAAAGATGAAAATGCTCAGTCTGATACAGTAGTTCCATGGGTGTTGAGCACTTGAAATGTGGCTAATGCTTCAGAGGAAGTGAATTTCTAGTTTTAATTAATTTAGTTTTAAAAAGCTATATATGGCTCATGGCTGCAGAATTGAATAGTGCACCTTTAACCAAAAAGTGTTGGTGTAAGTAAATATCCCAGTTGCTAAAGATTAAACACTTGATAGTGTGTAAAGAGTATTATTCAACATGTTGTGGATGCCGGTAAGACATATATTTTAGTGAATTACCAATTTAAATTCCTGCTTAGCTTGTTCTGAGATACCTGGAATAAGGTAAAACATGGGAAAACCACTATGGCACTTAAGGGGAGAGGAACTAGGAGGAAGTGCTGTCATCCAGTTTGTGCCTGACTGAGTTCTAGATGGATCACAGATTTCTCCTTCGTAGATAAACAAAAACTTAAGGGTGTTGACCACTGTGGTGGGAAGAGCCAAACAGCCTTTTCTTTTCAGTTTTCTTAAGAAATAGATGTCTTTTTTAGAATAGGTATCTTTTCTCATTGCTTTTCTTAGAAGTTCTTTATCAGTTTCAGCTTGGAGTAGTATCTGTCTTATTTCTGGAGGGAAGATCTGTGTTGGAACAATATTTAAAATAACCATTTCTGGAGAATTTTGGATGAGAAGGTGCCAGATAATCTGACTTTTACTGTATTAAGTTAGCCTTAAACACTTTCTTTTTTCTCTACTCTAAAATTACTATCTTTGGGGACTTCCCTGGTGGTCCAGTGGTTAAGACTCCATGCTTCCACTGCAGGGGGCACGGATTCGATCCCTGGTTGAGGAACTAAGATCCCACATGCCATGCAGTGCGGCCAAAGAATAAGTAAATAAAATAAAATTACTATCTTTCTAAACATGGAATCTTTTCTATAGGCCACTATTTAATCCAAAAGAATTAGCAATATTTTTAGCCTTGAGGGCATCTGTGAGTAAGGCAACACCTATATCTCTATTACCAGCAGACTAGCGTAGTCATAATTTTTGGGTCAGTTGATCTGTTACTGGGTTTTATTTTTTCCCAGTTCTTCTAATTATACTGTGCTCTCTTTATGATTTTAGATCTCTTCTCATAATTCTTTGCCTCAGTTTTTTTTTTCTTTTCTGTAAAATCGTAAATGGTGATACTGTCTCTCCCCAAAAGTATAAACATTGAGTTATTTATTAAGGATTTTATATTCCTTTGAATAAATGTATTCTAGAGAGGCCACAGTGGTAAAGAACACAGACTGCCATGTTTCCTGTGCTCCTAGTTATGAAGTTTTTACACATGGTCTCTTTAGACCTTTATGTATTATCTACTATATTTGTTTTCTTCCATCATCACAATAAGAACTTCTTTGTTCTAGTCTGTTAAAAAATGTTTTATATTCGGTAGAATCATGTATTCAGATAATTTTACTCATTTTTATGGGTAATATCTAAAAAATATATCAGAAAAGTTTTCATTACCTACATATACCTTTCTTTAAATTAGATTATATTCAGAATACTAAAATCACGTGACTATTTACTTGATAAATTTGGGAGGAGACTCACCTAATTTTCTCACATTTTGCTTTTGTAGGTAATTTTAACCAATCAGATGACAACGAAGATTGATAAAAATCAGGCCTTGCTGGTTCCTGCACTGGGTAGGCAATTAATCAAATAAACATTTTTAGTTAAATACATTTTTTTCTACCTCTTTCATCTGATGCTTGTTGAGTCCTGTAAGCTCCATGAAAGTAGAGAAGACTGTCTTATTCATTGATAAATCTTAGCGTGGAGCACAGTACCTTTAGATACTGACTCATCCTTTCAGATGTTTAACATTTATTGAGCATCTACTCTCTGGCAACTCTTGTGTCAGGTACTTAGCATATAAATATTCATAAGATGACTCCCTCAGAAAGCACACAGTCTTAGGCAGGAGGAGTGGTGAATCCATTTAAATACAAATCAAACTGTAATGAATAGGCTTATGACTCTTTCTGACCTTACTCGGGGCTTTGTTAGAACACAGTGCTTCAAGGTTTATGTATACTAAAATCTTTAAGAATATTCTGTCAGAGCTTTTGCTTTTCTTCTGGTGGTCTGAAATATGTTATTAAGCCTGATGATAAGGAAGATTGACAAACATGTTGACTCAAACTATAAAGTTTTCTAAAAGCAAATAGAGGATAGTGATAATGATCTGCAGTATTTCCACAGATAGGTGAAAATCTATTAATCTCAGGATGTTACCCATGTACCAGGTTTTTTGAGACCAAATATACTTTCGTTATGTTAATTTAAGTAAAGTAAAACTGTATTTGGTCAGAGGCATTCTGAGAGACTTATAACTTAGTCAGTTACCATGTTCTTTTTCCCTCAGGGGAAAGTTGGGGGCATGCTGCTACAATACGACTAATCTTTCATTGGGACCAGAAGCAAAGGTCTGTATAGAAATAAGTTAATAATTCTGAGTATTGGGTTGATTACACTGAACATTTATCAGTTTCTTAGAGCTAGTCCAGTGGATGAGATCTACAGTACCCCATGAACTAAAGCTTTTGTTGCCTTCATTACCTAGAGCAAACATAGAAACATGTTGTTATACTGCACATTTAACTACCTAGGAAATTCTTTGGAATATTTAAATGATGGGGTGCTCCTGAAATGAGTAGGTGGCCAAAGAATGCTACCTTCTAAAGCTCTTTGAAATCAAGTACCATTTATTAACCATGCAGAGGGAGGTAGGTACTCTGTGTTCCTGGAAGGGATTGAAAGAAGAGTAAAATCAGGACAAAAGGAAAACTTTTGAGGTTAGCTTTAGGACTAATTTATGTGGAAAATAGGATGGTTTTTCTTAGTTTGTTAATATATTTCCTGTATGAAATTGTGTCTGTTTTTGTTTTCTTTTATATTTTCCTGTCCTACTTTTATTATCCAGTTACTTACTTGCCTTTCACAAGTATTGTTCTTTAAAATAAAACTGTGGCAGCATGAAACCTTTGTTTTTAAAGCTGCTGAGCAAGTGAACAACCACCTTTCATTTTTTAAAAATAGGCAATTGAAAGCCATGGAATCTTTTATTCTTTACTTCTAGAAATGTCAGATTTATGCCAACATCTCTGCTTTGAAGTTAATTGGTATAACCTAGATAACTTGGTTTGGAAATACTCCAATAAAATGGGGAAATTGAGACAGCATGTGGGCAAAAATGGAAAAAAGGATTGCTTAAATACATATTGGGTCTGGTCAGAGATACTATTTCTTTTTCTGCATTTCTTCATTCTTGTACAAAGTGCAAAAAATCAAGCCTGACCAAGTTAGGTTTTACTGACCCTGAGCTCATAGCTGACCCTATTATATTTGTATACATCTTTTATAACTAGTTCATGCAGTTTGTGTCTCTTTTAAAGCTGGCATTTCCAAAGACCTCAGGTAACTTTTTTTCCCCATAATACATAGTGCTTTACATTCAACTCCCATTCCCCCCAATTCTGTAAATAAGTCATTGTGTACTGGATTCACAAAAGCAGTTCTTTTCTCAGCAACAAACCCTATTGTAAAGATTTGGCAGCAGTTCTCCAGCAGAGTCTTTTGAACATATCGCTTATATTTTCCCAGATTTAGGTTTCCGTAAAGCACATCCCACTATTTAAATGTTATTAGAAGTTCCCGTTGAGCTAGTATACAGTAGTAGTCTTCCACTATTATTCTAGTATTACATACTCACTAATAGAATACATCTAAGAAGTGAGAAAAATAATAGGAGCAGAGAAAGATGTTTCTTTCATCTTTTTATGCATTTGTCAGAAGGAGAAGTTTGCTGCCTTTGTCAAATTCTAGAAGTTAGCATTGGTTAGGCACCCATGAGATCAGAAAATCATGCTTACTTTCTTAAGAGTTAACCATTTTATGACTTCAGCTTCTTACTAATCCTTCCCAAGAAATTAGACAGTGGCGTAGAACACTGACATTGAATAGATAGATTTAGGGGAAATGTGCTGTTCTATGAATTTTTACCTGTATCCCATACTATCATTTTAATAAGTGCTTGCTTGTGCTAGGTATTTAACTGGGTACCTTATATACAACATTTCATATAATCCCTTCAATAACTCTTTTTAAAAAACTTAAATATGGTTGATATACACTATTATGGAAGTTACAGGTGTACAGTATAGTGATTCACAATTTTTAAAGGTTATGCTCCATTTATAGTTATTATAAAATATTGGCTATATTTGCTGTGTTGTACAGTGTATCCTTGTAGCTTATTTTATACATAGTAGTTTGTACCTCTTAATCGCCTACTCCTGTATTGCCCCCTCCCTCTCCCCGCTGGTAACCACTAATTTATTCTGTATATCTGTGAGTCTTTCAATAACTCTTTGAAAACACTGTACCAATTATCATTAACAGTGAGAAGATCAAGGCCCAGAAAGATTAAAAAGTAGTAAATAATAGCTACCATTTTTTGAATATTTATTAACTGTTCTTTATTATGCTAAGTGCTCTGTGTGTGTATATATATAATTTCATTTTATTTTCCAAATAACTCTATGAAATAGGTAGTAGTATCCACATTTTTTAACTGACTTTATAATAGAGTCCATTCCTTTTCTCCTATAATTGCTGTTTCTAGAATGTAATTGTATTATTGCATTGATCGCCAGCGAATCTGAAGGTATAGCTCTTATCCTCCTTTTTAGGTAAAAACCTTTTTCTAATGATATATGATAGATATATGATAAGTACTGTACATACTTTATAGAATCAGAATAAGTTGACCTCATTTAATAAAATCAACATAGTTTTGTTCTTCATTGTTTGAAATCTGATATCTTTAAGTTATTAAAGTTGCATGAAATCTTGTATGTGTTTTAAAATTTAGTTTATCTTGAAAGGATGGAAATAGAAATTCATGCTGGGGGAAAATAGTTATAAAAATGAACACTTCTAGTTTGAGCAGAAAACTAAAGACCTTGACTAGCCAAATTTATGTTGAGAATTGAATTTAAGTGTTCCGCCTCATGCCCCAGTCCCCATCTTCACTAGAAACACCTGATTTTTACCCTTTGATTAATAATGGAATAACATTCCAATAGTTATTAAGAGAAATACTTTTGTCTCTGTCCGGTATGTTGTGTGGGTTTTCCTCCAGTTTGCATATTCATGATAATATGAGGCCAAGATTGTTCAGAATTATACCACTCTTTGCCAAGGAGATCTGGTGGTAGAGTGGAGTAATACATCAACACCCCCACACAGTGTTTCATATGTGTCTCAGTTTTAAAGCACAAATTGTGCTTCTGTCCTGTTTCTTCCTGACCTAAACTATGTAGTTCAGCCATATGTTAAGCTTCATCTCAGCTGGGGCCATGAGCCAAGTGATTCTTTGGTTTAGTTTGTTGTTTAAAAAGATCTCTTGAGATGCAGACATGAAATATAAATTTTATTTTTACCTAGAAATTTGAGGAAGATTTTCAACCTGAATACTTAATGCCCACTTGATGTTAGGATTATTAATAAACATATAAATGCTTCTTAAAATCTTATTTGCTTTTTAATAATTTTCTCAGAGAAGTTGGATGTACTGGGTACCTTTTTGGACATATGGTGATATGAGGTGATTTAGATACTAATTTTTCAGAAGGTTAGCTAATTTTTGTTTTATTGGATCAAAAAGAGTGTGTTTTTTTAATAAAATAGATTTAAATACACCATACCTCTATTTTTTCTGTTTTATTTTGCGTTGAAGATAGACCATCAGCCCTAAAGCATTGTAAAAGTTGATGATTTCACTCCCTAACACAATTATTCTTATATTACATATTACTTAACAGTTATTTTATTTATGCATACAGTTGCTATTACAAAGATATGACATTTTGGATTCTTCTATTCTCATCCTGAAAGAACAAACCTAAAAGCTAATGGATGATGGTCTCTGATTGCTCCTCTTTTGAATTATGCCTGAGTAGGGGCCAATTTCAAAATTAAGAGAGTACCATCATAAACCAAGATGTCTTTTTGAATTATTTTTGAAAACAAATCAACATTATATTACATTTAAAGAAATGATCCGTTTAACTCTGAGAGGCTATGATTTTTCTCTAAGTTAGAATCCTCATTTTGTACAGTTATACCAGTTTTTTAAAATTGTGGTAAAGTAGGGAATTCCCTGGTGTCCAGTGGTTAGGACTCTGCACTTCCACTATAGGGGGGCACAGGTTCAATCCTTGGTCAGGGAACTAAGATCCTGCATTCTGCATGCTGCGGCCAAAAAAAAAATTGTGGTAAAGTACATATAACATAAAATTTACCATTTTAACCATTTAAGTGTACGATTCTGTGGCATGAAGTACATTCATATTATTTTACAGTCATCACCACCATCCATCTCCAGAACTTTTTCATCTTCCCAAACTGAAACTCCATGCTTATTAAATACTAATTCCCCATCCTCCCCTCCTATCAGCCCCTGGGAACCACCATTCTACCTTCTGTCTCTATGAATTTGACTGCTCTAGGCACCTCATATAAGCAGAAGCATACAATATTGATCCTTTTGTGACTGGCTTTATTTGACTTAGCGTAAAGTCTTCAAGGTTCATTGTAGCATATGTCAGAATTCCTTTCCTTTTTAAGACTGAGCAATATTCCATGGTATGTATATACCACCTTTTGTTTATCCATTCATCTGTCAGACACTTGGGTTGCTTCTACCTTTTAGCTATTGTGAATAAATTATATCAGTTTTAAAGTAATTTTTAAAAGGCACTTTAAAAGTTTTTGCTTAGGGACTTCCCTGGCGGTCCAGTGATTAAGACCCCATGCTTCCACTGCAGGGGGTGCAGGTTTGATCCCTGGTCAGGGAACTAAGATCTCACATGCTACACGGTGTGGCCAAAAAAAAAAAAAGTTTTTCTTATACAGTTGACCAGTGAACAACAAGGGTTTGAATTGCATGGGTCTACTTACAGGCAGATTTTTTTCAATAAATGTAGTATCTGTATTTTCATTTTACAGATCTTTATGTGTGGGGAAAAGTTTTTTTGTGTTCAATTAGAGATCAAAGTATGTGGAGTTAAAAGAACTAGGGTTTTGAGTCCTGATTCTATCTAAACGGTTTCAGCTTCCTGCCCTTGGGTGACTCATTTATCAATTCCTTTGTTTTTGAAGCAGAGTATTCGGATTTTGGACTGCGCGGGGGTTGGTGCCCCTAACCCCTGCATTGTTCAAGGGTCAACTGTATTTGTTGCTGTTACGGTATTTGAGCATAGTTAATAAGAGTTTAGAATTTTATTTCTCAACTACTTTCAGCTTTCAGTTTTATATTATTTACTTTGTAGAGTACACAGTAAAATCATACCTAAACAGACCTTGTCCTGTTTTGACAGCGATTTTTCTGAACATAAGTATTTTGAAAGAATGTGTTTTCCTAGGTTATTTGTATTAGTATAATATGAGTATGTGTTTCTCATTTAAATACCAAGACATTATATTAATATTTCCATTATAACACATAAAAAAATACACAATTACTGTAGAAAGATGTAGATAACCAAACAAAAAAACAACTTTTACCTTGTAACAGCAACTTTACTTTTTGATTGTAGTTTTTTTTTTGTTTTTGTTTGTTTTAATATTTATTTATTTATTTTGGCTGCGCCGGATCTTAGTTGCAGCATGCATGCGGGATCTAGTTCCCCGACCAGGGATCGAACCCAGACCCCCTGCATTGGGAGCACGGAGTCTTACCCACTGGACCACCAGGGAAATCCCTTTGATTGTAGTCTTTTAGTAATTTTTCTATATAATGTATATATACAAACTTACTCATAAATGTGGGCTCATACAGTATAACTTATATTTCATACATTATTAATATTTTCCAATCTCATTAAATATTTTCTTCCACTTTATTTTTTTAAGTGTAAATAGTATCTTGTCATGTATAAAATAATTTATTTGAATCAGTCATTGGCCTTTTTGGTTGTTTTAAAATTTCACTTATGTAAACAAATCTATTATTATATGTAATAATTATTACATGTATACATATAGCTGTTGTTTTAAGGGAGTATTTTTGATATTTCTTTGCTTTCTGTGTTCTTAGAGAACAAAATAATAGAATTATAGTAAAAAGCTATGAGTTTAAATTACAAAATCAGTCGTCTGAACTAATTAATTAAGATCATGTGTTTGTGTACATTTATTCTTTTTCTCTAAGCAGGTTGGCAACATTGTACAAATCACCAAGCCAGAAGGATGCTACAGTACTATTTCAAATCACAGTCAGTATTATTTGATTAGAGTGGGATTTTGGTGTTAGTGGGCAGTAATCATCTGAAGAGAGCATTTACAAATTGCTTCTGTTAACTTCTGTAGGCAGCAAGCATATTTGAGGACAGCTTTTGATGCTTAGAACATTATCCCCAAAACAGTAGTATATGTAAAGAATTCTCTAGTCACAATTGAACTGAAATTTATTCTTAAGAACAGAGGAAATACTTATTTGTAGGGGAGTGTGTTCCATGCCATATGTAATGTCAGGATATTAGATTTTTAAAGTAAAGGTCGTTAAAGATCTTCAGAAAAGAAAAAAATACCAGCATTACTCATTTTGATCTGCACATATTATAGATCTATCATAGCCATCAAATATATCCCACATTTTCTTTTTTTATTGAAGTATAGTTGATATGTAATATTATATAAGTTACACATGTACATTATAGTGATTCACAATTTTTAAAGGTTATACTCCATTTTTAGTTATTGTAAAATACTGGCTATATTCCCCATGTTGTACAATAATATTCTTGTAGTTTATTTTATGCATAGTGTTGTAGTTTGTACATCTTAATCCCCTACCTCATTATTGCCCCTCCCCACTTTCCTCTTCCCACTGGTGACCACTAGTTTGTTCTCTATATCTGTGAGTCTGCTTCTTTTTTGTTGTATTCACTAGTTTCTTGTTATTTTTTTAGATTCCACATATAAGTGAAATATATCCCACTTTAAAGTGTTAATTTTCCAGTAATTTTACATCATAGAAAATACATTTTTGGCTAAAATAATGCATATTTATCGATAGTGTTGAATCAGATATATTCTTGGCGTCTCATTTTTTAAGGACAAAAACAGAAATAGAAGGAGATTCTGAAACTGAATTATCTACTTAGTCTTTGCACTGCCCAGGTGTATTTAAAGTATCTAATCGGGACATTTTATTTTAGAGTATTTATTTATTTTTATTGGGGTATAGTTGTTTTACAATGTTGTGTTAGTTTCTGCTGTACAGCAAAGTGGAGTTCCCTGTGCTATACAGCAGGTTCTCATTAGTTGTCTGTTTTATACGTATTAGTGTATATATGTCAATCCCAATCTCCCAATTCATTAGAGTATTTAATTGTGAAAATATTTCTAAAGTACCTAAGTAATTAGTGCATGTTACTTCCTTTCACCTCTTCCAATAGAGCCACTGTAAAGTTTGTTAGGATTGACTTTTAGAGAATATTTTTATAATGTACTATATTTCTGTGTATGTGTATATATAAGTAAATACATACACATACTCTAGATAAAAGTTACCCTATTATAGCCCTGGCTATCTTTGAGGTTTATCCTCTTCATTCACAGTGGTTGATAACTTCTATCCCAAGAATAAAGTAGCTCTTTTATCAATTACTTTAAAATATTTGGAAGACCAGTTGTTATTTTAGATGTTCTTAAAGCATACTTGTATATTTTTTCATCTTGCAGCCTCAGGGATTTAGAGATGCTGTTGTTGCTACTGCACGTTCATTGCAAATAGAAGGTTCATTGAATATCCGGAAGCGGTCACGGGACTCAGAGGAAGAAAAGGAATCCAAAGACTAGTCTCAGAGTATACATATGTATTGATGCTGTGAGAGATGCAGTGCTTACAAGTAGTAGACTCGTTACTTTAGAATATAAACACTATGGCGTGAATGAATCCAGTCTATATTAAGTGAATGGTGAGTGAATGGATCAGGTCTATATTAAGTGAAAATACTTAACAAATAGGATTCTCTGAAAGAGTTTTTCTAAACTAAGCAGTGTTCTACAGTTGTATTTAACCCTGTTTTCATTTTCAGTAACATTCAGTAGAGATGATACAGGTATTGTATTTTGCAAATGTGGAAAGCTGATCACTTGTGGCCAATCTGAATTTAATATTCAGACTGTTTTTTCCTCCTTTCTTTGCCAATTGCCTAGACATTTCTAGGAAGAAAAGATTTTTTTCACATTCCTATTGTGCTCTCCTCTTTAAATGTAGCTTCGATAATTCTCAAAAATGACATGTTTCTATTATGAAGAAAAGCCAGCACCATGAGTCAGCATATCATTACATTCAGTTTATGAGTAGGATACAAATTTTGGATGACCAGTCTGATTTTAGTGACCCCAATCCTAAAATCGAAGTCATTTGTTCAGTTTTTAATGTTATTTTGTAACATTAAAGGAAGGACTTTGGAGTTGTTATCCCATCTAGAACATTGACTGGAACATATACCTATGTTGTCAAGTTGATAAGCTTACAGTCATTTATTTCTATATTTTTGAAACATGGTGTGATCCAGTTCTAGGTGTATTGACATTTTCCTTTGAATAATCTTAATACTGCTTGAATAAATTAAAAATTTGGATTCTTGAGTGGTTTCAAAATTTTAAGATGTTTTGGTACCTGGTTCTTAGTGCTTCTTAATTCATTTACAAAATTTACTTTGACTCCCAGTGGAAGAAAATTATTTAAGTAATTGAATATTATATACCGTGACAACCATATTTTCCAGACTTTAGTGACAGTTGGTATTTCCTGTCCCAGACTGAACACTAAATTCATAAAATTTTAAAAATGTAATTATTCTGTAATTGATTATACATAGACTAACCATAGTTGGCAAGGACTTTTTAAAGAATGAAAATAGGCACTGCTAACAATTATACCAGGACATAAATCAGGACTGTCCCAGGCAAATCAGGCTTATGGTCATCCTAATTATGTAAGACTAATTTCAAATGACTACTTTAGTATAGGATAACTAATTGTAACTATCTTATTTTTGAGGGCTTTAAGGCATATGTTTTTATTATAATTAATGAAGTCATTATAAAAAATTACCTGTTATTTTATAGTCTATCTACTCAAATCATAACATCAAGAGTAAGGGGGTTGTTAAGTGATAAATATCAGTGTTACCAGGCATCAGATACTGTTAAGAGGTCATTTTATAAAGCATTATAATACTGTACTTTAAAAGAACTATGAGACCCCAAAATGGATTAAAGACCTAAATGTAAGGCCAGACACTATCAAACTCTTAGAGGAAAACATAGGCAGAACACTCTATGACATAAATCACAGCAAGATCCTTTTAGACCCACCTCCTAGAGAAATGGAAATAAAAACAAAAATAAACAAATGGGACCTAATGAAACTTAAAAGCTTTTACACAGCAAAGGAAACCATAAACAAGACAAAAAGACAACCCTCAGAATGGGAGAAAGTATTTGCAAATGAAGCAACTGACAAAGGATTAATCTCCAAAATTTACAAGCAGCTCATGCAGCTCAATATCAAAAAAACAAACAACCCAATCCAAAAATGGGCAGAAGACCTAAATAAACATTTCTCCAAAGAAGATATACAGATTGCCAACAAACACATGAAAGAATGCTCAACATCATTAATCATTAGAGAAACGCACATCAAAACTACAATGAGGGGCTTCCCTGGTGGCGCAGTGGTTGAGAATCTGCCTGCTAATGCAGGAGACACGGGTTCGAGCCCTGGTCTGGGAAGATCCCACATGCCACGGAGCAGCTGGGCCCGTGAGCCACAGCTGCTGAGCCTGCGCGTCTGGAGCCTGTGCCCCGCAACGGGAGGGGCCGCGATAGTGAAAGGCCCGCGCACCGCGATGAAGAGTGGCCCCCACTTGCCGCAACTAGAGAAAGCCCTCGCACGAACCGAAGACCCAGCACAGCCAAAAATAAATAAATAAATAAATAAATAAATAAATAATAAATAAAAAATTAAAAAAAAAAAAAAAAAACTACAATGAGATATCATCTCACACCAGTCAGAATGGCCATCATCAAAAAATCTACAAACAATAAATGCTGGAGAGGGTGTGGAGAAAAGGGAACACTCCTACACTATTGGTGGGAATGTAAATTGATACAGCCACTATGGAGAACAGTATGGAGGTTCCTTAAAAAACTAAAAATAGAACTACCATACAACCCAGCAATCCTAGTACTGGGCATATACCCTGAGAAAACCATAATTCAAAAAGAGTCATGTACCAAAATGTTCACTGCAGCTCTATTTACAATAGCCAGGACATAGAAGCAACCTAAGTGTCCATCAACAGATGAATGGATAAAGAAGATGTGGCACTTATATACAATGGAATATTACTCAGCCATAAAAAGAAGCAAAATTGAGTTATTTGTAGTGAGGTGGATGGACCTAGAGTCTATCATACAGAGTGAAGTAAGTCAGAAAGAGAAAAAGAAATACCGTATGCTAACGCATATATATGGAATCTAAGGGAAAAAAATGGTCATGGAGAACCTAGGGGCAAGATGGGAATAAAGACACAGACCTACTAGAGAATGGACTTGAGGATATGGGGAGGGGGAAGGGTAAGCTGGGACAAAGTGAGAGAGTGGCATGGACATATATACACTACCAAACGTAAAATAGATAGCTAGTGGGAAGCAGCCGCATAGCACGGAGAGATCACCTCGGTGCTTTGTGACCACCTAGAGGGGTGGGAGGGAGGGAGATGCAAGAGGGAAGAGATATGGGAACATATGTATATGTGTAACTGATTCACTTTGTTATAAAGCAGAAACTAACACACCATTGTAAAGCAATTATACTCCAATACAGATGTTAAAAAATATATATATATGAGACCCTGAATATTGACAAAGCCAAGTGTATTTCTTTTTGTTTGCAACTCTTTTTAAATAAAATTTTCATATCAGAGACTTTCAAAGTTGTGCTGCTGAAAAGATATTTATTTTTCTAGTTATAATAAACAGTCCGCTTGGGCTGCAGTAACAAAATACCATAAACTTACAAAACAGAATTTTCTCATGGTATTTTCTCAGTGTCCCAGTATGGTCTGGTTCTGGTAAGGGCTGTCTTCCTTGCTTGCAGACAGCTGCCTTCTCACTGTTTGCTCACAAGGACTTTCCTAGGTGAATGCGCATAGATAGAGACCGGTCTCTCTTCCTGTCTTATAAGGCCACCAATCCTGTGAGAAATCCACCCTTATAACCTCATTTAACATTAATTACCTCCTAAAAGCCCTATCTCCAAATAGTCACATTGGAGGTAGGGCTTCAACATATGAATTTTGAGAGGACACAGTTCAGTCCATAGCATTCTGCCCCTGGTCCCTGCAAATTCATGTCCTCACATGCAAAATACATACATTCTATCCCAACAGCCCCCAAAGTCTTAACTCATTCCAGCATCAACTCTAAAGTACAAAGTCTAATTAAAATATCCTCTAAATCAGATACCAGTGAGATTCCAGGTACAGTTCTTTTTTTTTTTTTAATAATTATTTTTATTTGATTGTACCGGGTCTTAATTGTGGCATGCAAACTCTTAGTTGCGGCATATATGTGGGATCTAGTTCCCTGACCAGTGATTGAACCCGGGCCAACTGCATTGGAAGTGGGGAAGTCCCCAGGTACAGTTCTTTCTGAGGCAGAATTCTTCTCCAGCTGTGAACCTGTGAAACTTGACAAGTTAAGTCTTTCCAAAATACAATGGTAGGATAGACATTCTCATTCTAAAGGAAAAAATCAGAAGGAAAAATGGAGTGATGGGTCCCAAGGAAGTCCAAAACCTAGCCAGGCAAATTCCATTAGATCTTAAGGCCTGACATTAATCCTTTTTGGTTTGATACTCTGCCTTCCAGGCCCACTGGCATGGCAGCATCACCCCACAACTCTAGGTGGAGGTTCTGCCCCTGACCTCTGGCAGAGGCCATCTGGCCTGTTGAAAATGAGGTAGTAGCCCTGATGACCTCTGAATGGCCTTCAGGGTCATTTTTCCCTCTTCTTGAAGAATAGCTGATGTTTGCAGCGAAATACTCTCCAGTCCTTTCAAATCCAAGAAGTCGGTCAGCCTTCCTTCATTTTGTCCTGTCACTATCCCCTTCAGTTCAAACTGGCATTGTTTTGGCTCTTATAATACCATAAGCTTTTTATGGAGTGATGATCCAGCCACACCCTTGATGTCCTCTTCAGAACATGCTGTCTAATTTGCAATATAGATAGGCTGAGAATTTTCCAAATTTTTAGGTTCCGGTTCCTTTTTGCTTAACAATTTCTTCTTCATATATCCCATTTTGCATTTTACTATAAACAGTCAGGAGGAACCAAGCCACTCCTTCAGTACTTCACTTAGAAACCTCAGCTAAATAGCCAGTTTCATTACTTGGAAGTTCTACCTTCCACCGAACACTAAATTCAGCCAGTTCTTTGCCACTTTATAACAAGGGTCACCTTTTCTCCAGTTTCCGATAACATGTTCCTCATTTCCATTTGAGATCTCACCAGAATCACCTTTAATACCCATATTTCTAGCATGCCACCTCCAAACTCTTCCAGCCTCCACCCATTACTGTTCCAAAGCTTCTTCCACATTTTTAGGCATTCCTTAAAGCAACACCCCACTTCTCAATACTAAAATCTGTAATAATAGCTTGTGCTGCCATGGCAAAATCCCATAGATTGGGTGGCTTAAAAGAAGTTTATTTTCTCACAGTTCTAGAGGCTAGAAGTCCAAGATCATGGTGCTAGCAGGTTGTTTCTGGTATAGTAGGAGACCTCTTCCACGGCCTCTTCTCACTACGTTCTCACATGATGGTTAGAGATTGAGAGCATGAGTGAGCAAGCTTTCAGGTGTCTGTTCTTATAAGGGTGCTAATTCTATCATGAGGACCCTGCTCTTCTGACCTCATTTAACCTTAATTACCTCCTAAAGGCCCTGTCACCAAGTATAATCACATTGGAGGTTAGAGAATAACAATAACGTAAGAACTTTGGGGAGACACAATTCAGTCTGTAACACTATAGGAAACAAAATATGTACACATAAGTATAACTTTTTTAAAAATTATATAGTATCGTAACCTGCTTTTTAAAAATCTTAATATATCTTCATGTATTCCACATAACTAAATTTTTCTTTGATAGTTTTTTTAAAAAATAAATTTATTTATTTATTTATTTATGGCTGCATTGGGTTTTTGTTGCTCCGCACGGGCTTTCTCTAGTTGCAGAGAGCGGGGGCGACTCTTCGTTGTGGTGTGTGGGCTTCTCGTTGCGGTGGCTTCTCGTGGAGCACAGGCTCTAGGCACACGGGCTTCATTAGTTGTGGTGTACGGGCTCAGTAGTTGTGGCTCATGGGCTCTAGAGCACAGGCTCAGTAGTTGCGGCGCATGGACTTAGTTGCTCCGTGGCATGTGGGATCTTCCTGGACCAGAGCTTCAACCCATGTCCCCTGTATTGGCAGGCGGATTCTTAACCACTGTGCCACCAGGGAAGTCCCTCTATGATAGTTTTTAATGGTTGTGCATACTTTTTTTTTTTTTTTTTTTTTTTTTTAGGTAAGAAGTGGATTTATTTAGAGAGAAACACATTCCACAGACAGAGTGTGGGCCATCTCAGAAGGTGAGAAAGGCACCAGGGTATGGGGTTGTCAGTTTTTATAGGAGTGGGTAATTTCATAGGCTAATGAGTGGGAGGAGCATTATAGCTATTTTAGGAAGGGGTGGGGATCTCCAGGAATTGGGCCACTGCCCACTTTTTATTTATTTATTTATTTATTTATTTATGGCTGTGTTGGGTCTTCATTTCTGTGCGAGGGCTTTCTCCAGTTGCGGCAAGCGGGGGCCACTCTTCATCGCGGTGCGCGGGCCTCTCACTGTCGCGGCCTCTTCCGTTGCAGAGCACAAGCTCCAGACACGCAGGCTCAGTAGTTGTGGCTCACGGGCCTAGCCGCTCCGCGGCATGTGGGATCTTCCCAGACCAGGGCTCGAACTCATGTCCCCTGCATTGGCAGGCGGATTCTTAACCACTGCGCCACCAGGGAAGCCCTGGTTGTGCATACTTTTAAAATTTCTTTTTGGAGTTTAAGTTATTACTGTATTTTTAGTGTTATAAACAACACTTCTAATAAGCATGTAAGTTCCTTTTTAAAGAAATCGAAATTATGATTTGTATCATAATGCATGATTTGTATTAATTTCCTCTTGCTGCTTGTAATAAATTACTATAGATTAGTGGCTTAAAAGAGCACAAGTCTGGGGAGTTCCCTGGCAGGCCAGTGGTTAGGACTCTGAACTCTCACTGCTGAGGGCCCGGGTTTGATCCCTGGTCGGGGAACTAAGATTCCACAAGCCATGTGATGTGGTGCAGCCAAAAATAAAATAAAAATAAAACAAGAACACGAGTCTGAAATCAGTTTCAAAGGGCTAAAATCGAGGTGTCAGCAGGCCTGCATCCTTCTGGAGGGTCTTCGGGAAAATCTGTTCCGTTGCTTTTTCTAGCTTCTAGAAACTGCCTGCATTCCTTGGTTCATAGCCCATCTTCAAAGACTGCAGCGTAGCATCTTCCAGTCTCTCTCTTTCTCTGTTTCCATCGCCTTTTTCTCACTCTGTCTCCTCCTGCCTCCCCCTTAAAAGGACACTTGTGATTACATTTAGGGCCCAGTCAGATAATCCAGGATAATATCCCCATCTTGAGGTCTTAATTTAATCATATCTGCAAAGTCCCTTTCGCATGTAAATTAGGATTCACAAATTTCGAGGATTAGGTTGGGAATGTTTTGGGGAAGCCACTATTCAGCCCCTTAAATCATGTGGCAACATGATTCAAGAAATAATCATCTTTGGGTAATTCATATGTAATTCATATGCACATTAAAGTTTGAAAAGCACTGGGACAGATATTTTACCATTTTCAACTTTTCATAGATGGTTATTCCCATTTATGAAATGGAAAGAAAAAAGAGGATAGTTCCTTAGCTTTTTGAAAGGATTATATTTTTTCTTAATTATAAAATATGTAGTACAGGCATACCTCAGAAATAGTGTGGTTTGGTACCAGGCCACTGCAATAAAGCAAATATTAAAGCAAGTCACACAAACTTTTTTGGTTTCCCAGTACATATAAAAGTTTTGTTTACACCATACTGTAGTTTATTAAGTGTGCAGTAGCATTATGTCTTAAAAAAAAATGTGCATACCTTAATTAAAAATACTTTATTGCCAAAAAAATACTTTATTGCTAAGAACTGCAAGCTTTCTTTTTTTAAAATATAGCACTTTTTATATTTATTTTTTAAATTTATTTATTTTTGGCTGCGTTGGATCTTAGTTGCGGTGCACAGGCTCCAGAGCACGTGGGCTCTGTAGTTGCAGCACACGGGCTTAGTTGCCCTGTGGCATGTGGGAGCTTAGTTCCCTGACCAGGGATCAAACCTGCGTCCCCTGCATTGGAAGGTGGATTCTTAACCACTGGACCACCAGGGAAGTCCCTAAAAACTGCAAGCTTTCAACGAGTCATAATCTTCTTGCAAGAGTAACAACAAAGATCGTTAATCACAGATCAACATAACAAATATAACAATAATGAAGTTTGAAATATTGCAAGAATTACTAAAAATGTGACACAGAGACACGAAATGAGCAAATGCTGTTGGGAAAATGGTGCAACAAACTTGCTCAGTAAAGGGTTGTCACAAACCTTCAATTTGTAAAAAAAAAAAAAAACAATATCTGTGAAGCAAAATAAAATGAGATATGCCTGTAATTTTTAAAACATGTAGACACTTTTTAAAAGTAATTCTTCCTTGGTTTTACAAACATTTTATCCTTTATTGAAACTGTATTTTCTCCCAGAGTATTATCACTTTTAGCTTCAATTTTGGGGATATGTAACTCAAAATATACTTATATAGTGCCTTATGATTTTGAAACACTTTTACATCATTTAATTTGATCTTTCTAGCAACTCTGTCAGGTAGGTGTGATAGGCTGGGCTGTCTGCTTTTATTCCTTTCATCTATCCATCCCTCCATCCCTCCCTCCATCCATCCATCCATCTACTGCGTAACACATATGGATTTAACAACGACTTGTATGAATAAATATTTCAAATAAGATTTAGAATCTTTGGTCATGCATAGGATGGTGTTTCTGAACATTTTTTATTATAAAATAAATATAGGTAATTTAATAGTGGTCTTTTTAATTTTTTTTTTTTTTACTTTTAAAGATTGGGATAAAATAGTACTTAAAATTTGCCATTTTAACCATTTTTAAGTGTATAATTCAGTGACATTTTTAATTGTTGTAGGACCATCGCCACTATTTTATTTATTTATTTTTTTGGGTGCGTTGGGTCTTCGATGCTGCACGTGGGCTTTTTCTAGTTGCGGCCAGCAGGGGCTACTCTTCGTTGCGCTGCGCAGGCTTCTCATTGCAGTGGTTTCTCTTGTTGTGGATCATGGGCTCTAGGCGCACAGGCTTCAGTAGTTGTGGTGCATGGACTCAGTAGTTGTGGCTCGTGGGCTCTAGAGCGCAGGCTCAGTAGTTGTGGCACACGGGCTTAGTTGCTCCGCGGCATGTGGGATCTTCCCTGACCAGAGATTGAACCCATGTCCCCTGCATTGGCAGGCGGATTCTTTACCACTGTGCCACCAGGGAAGTCCCTCCAGTATTTTAAAAACTTTTCATCACCCCAAATAGAGACTCTGTACCCATTAAACAATAACTCTTCATTATTGCCTCCACCAGCTCCTGGTAATCTATACTCTACTTTCTATTTCTATGAATTTGCTTATCGTATATATTTCATATAAGTGATAAGAATCATACAATATTTTTCCTTTTGTGTCTGGCTTATTTCGCTTAGCATAATGTTTTCAAGGTTCATCCATGTTGTAGCATGTAGAAGAACTTCAGTCCTTTTTATGGCTATGTAATATTCCGTTGTGTGTATATACCACATTTTGCTTATCCATTCATCTTTTGATGGACATTTGGGTTGTTTTTAATAGTGTTTCAATGGTTTATAAATGTATATGAGTAACACTTTTTGTTTCTTGAAACTTATTGATTTTTAATTATCAAGTTTGGGACAGTTGATTTGTCTTTGGAATATTTTCAAGCTATTCCTAGTAGCTTAAATTTTAACCCTAATAGACTTATTTTCATTTCCCAGATCAGCTATTTTAATTTTCTCTCTAATTACTGTATTTTGTTTTTCTTGTTAGTAATGTTCTTACTAAAATGTTTACAACTAGTTACCAGTGATAAAATTAAAATAAAATGTGGTAGAGAGAAGATAGGACTAGAGTCAGAAGACCTGGATCCTAATTCCAGCTGAGACATTAATAAGCCATGTCAATTTAAACACCTTTATTTTCTCATGCCTTTCTCTTATTTATAAAATTTATAAAATAAGATAGGACTGGGAGGAGCTTCAAGTTGGCAGAAGAGTAAGACGTGGAGATCACCTTCCTCTCCACAAATACATCAGAAATACATCTACATGTGGAACAGCTCCTACAGAACACCTACTGAACGCTGGCAGAAGACCTCAGACCTCCCAAAAGGCAAGAAACTCCCCACGTACCTGGGTAGGGCAAAAGAAAAAAGAAAAAACAGAGACAAAAGAATAGGAACAGGACCTGCACCAGTGGGAGGGAGCTGTGAGGGTCAAAAGGTTTCCACACACTAGGAAGCCCCTTCGTGGGCGGAGACTGAGGGTGGCGGAGGGGGAAGCTTCGGAGCCACGGAGGAGAGCGCAGCAACAGGGGTGCGGAGGGCAAAGCAGAGAGATTCCCGCACAGAGGATTGGAGCCGAGCAGCACTCACCAGCCCGAGAGGCTTGTCTGCTCACCCGCCGGGGCGGACGGGGTCTGGGAGCTGAGGCTCGGGCTTCAGTCGGATCACAGGGAGAAGACTGAGGTTGGCTGCGTGAACACAGCCTGAAAGGGCTAGTGCGCCACAGCTAGCCGGGAGGGAGTCTGGGAAAAAGTCTGGAGCTGCCAAAGAGGCAAGAGACTTTTTCTTGCCTCTTTGTTTCCTGGTGTGCGAGGAGAGGGTATTAAGAGCGCCTCTTAAAGGAGCTCCGAGACGGGCGCGAGCCGTGACTATCAGCGTGGACCCCAGAGACGGGCATGAGACGCTAAGGCTGCTGCTGCCGCCACCAAGAAGCCTGTGTGCAAGCACAGGTCACTATCCACACCTCCCCTCCCGGGAGCCTGTGCAGCCCGCCACTGCCAGGGTCCCGTGATCCAGGGACAACTTCCCAGGGAGAACGCATGGCGCCTTAGGCTGGTGCAATGTCATGCCGGCCTCTGCCGCTGCAGGCTCGCCCCACACTCCGTACCCCTCCATCTCCCTGGCCTGTGTGAGCCAGAGCCCCCGAATCAGCTGCTCCTTTAACCCCGTCCTGTCTGAGCGGGAACAGACACCCTCAGGCGACCTACACGCAGAGGCGGGGCCAAATCCAAAGCTGAACCCCAGGAGCTGTGTGAACAAAGAAGAGAAAGGGAAATTTCTCCCAGCATCCTCAGGAGCAGCGGATTGAATCTCCACAATCAACTTGATGTACCTGCATCTGTGGAATACCTGAATAGACAACGAATCATCCCAAATTGAGGAGGTGGACTTTGGGAGCAAAGATATATATATATTTTTTTCACTTTTTCTCTTTTTCTGAGTGTGTATGTGTATGCTTCTTTGTGTGATTTTGTCTGTATAGCTTTGCTTTTACCATTTGTCCTAGGGTTCTGCCTGTCCGTTTTTTTGTTTTGTTTTGTTTTTTTTACTTAAAAAATTTTTTTTCTTAATAATTATTTTTTATATTTTATTTTAATTATTTTATTTTATTTTACTTTATTTTATTTTATCTTCTTTCTTTCTTTCCTTCTGTTTTTTCTCCCTTTTATTCTGAGCCGTGTGGATGAAAGGCTCTTGGTGCTCCAGCCAGGCACCAGGGCTGTTTCTCTGAGGTGGGAGAGCCAAGTTCAGGACACTGGTCCACAAGAGACCTCCCAGCTCCACGTAATATCAAATGGCGAAAATCTCCCAGAGATCTCCATCTCAACGCCAAGACCCAGCTTCACTCAACGACCAGCAAGCTACAGTGCTGGACACCCTATGCCAAACAACTAGCAAGACAGGAACACAACCCCACCCATTAGCAGAGAGGCTGCCTAAAATCATAATAAGGCCTCAGACATCCCAAAACACACCACCAGACGTGGACATTCCCACCAGAAAGACAAGATCCAGCCTCATCCACCAGAACACAGGCACTAGTCCCCTCCACCAGGAAGCCTACACAACCCACTGAACCATCCTTAGCCACTGGGGACAGACACCAAAAACAACAGGAACTATGAACCTGCAGCCTGCGAAAAGGAGACCCCAAACACAGTAAGTTAAGCAAAATGAGAAGACAGAAAAACACACAGCAGATGAAGGAGCAAGGCAAAAACCCACCAGACCTAACAAATGAAGAGGAAATAGACAGTCTATCTGGAAAAGAATTCAGAATAATGATAAAGATGATCCAAAATCTTGGAAATAGAATAGAGAAAATACAAGAAATGTTTAACAAGGACCTAGAGGAACTAAAGAGCAAACAAACAGTGATGAAGAACACAATAAGTGAAATTAAAAATTCTCTAAAAGGGATCAATAGGAGAATAACTGAGGCAGGAGAACAGATAAGTGACCTGGAAGATAAAATAGTGGAAATACCTACCACAGAGCAGAATAAAGAAAAAAGAATGAAAAGAATTGAGGACAGTCTCAGAGACCTCTGGGACAACATTAAACGCACCAACATTCGAATTATAGGGGTGCCAGAAGAAGAAGAGGAAAAGAAAGGGACTGAGAAAATATTTGAAGAGATTATAGTTGAAAACTTCCCTGATATGGGAAAGGAAATAGTTAATCAAGTCCAGGAAGCACAGAGAGTCCCATACAGGATAAATCCAAGGAGAAACACACCAAGACACATATTGATCAAACTATCAAAAATTAAATACAAAGAAAAAATATTAAAAGCAGCAAGGGAAAAACAACAAATAACACACAAGGGAATCCCCATAAGGTTAACAGCTGATCTTTCAGCAGAAACTCTGCAAGCCAGAAGGGAGTGACAGGACATATTTAAAGTGATGAAGGAGAAAAACCTACAACCAAGATTACTCTACCCAGCAAGGATCTCATTCAGATTTGATGGAGAAATTAAAACCTTTACAGACAAGCAAAAGCTAAGCGAATTCAGCACCACCAAACCAGCTTTTTTTTTTTTTTTTAATTTTTATTTATTTATGGCTGTGTTGGGTCTTCGTTTCTGTGCGAGGGCTTTCTCCAGTTGTGGCAAGCAGGGGCCACTCTTCATCGCGGTGCGCGGGCCTCTCACTATCGCGGCCTCTCTTGTTGCGGAGCACAGGCTCCAGACGCGCAGGCTCAGTAATTGCGGCTCACGGGCCCAGTTGCTCCACGGCATGTGGGATCTTCCCAGATCAGGGCACGAACCCGTGTCCCCTGCATTGGCAGACAGATTCTCAACCACTGCGCCACCAGGGAAGCCCCAAACCAGCTTTACAACAAATGCTAAAGGAACTTCTATAGGCAGGAAACACAAGAGAAGGAAAAGACCTACAATAACAAACCCAAAACAATTAAGAAAATGGTCATAGGAACATACATATTATGTATGTTCCTATTGTATGATAGGAATGTATGGTACCATAACATTACATGTAAGGTAATTGATAATTACCTTAAGTGTAAATGGATTAAATGCTCCAACCAAAAGACATAGACTGGCTGAATGGATACAAAAACAAGACCCGTATATATGCTGTCTACAAGAGACCCACTTCAGACCTAGGGACACATACAGACTGAAAGTGAGGGGATGGAAAAAGATATTCCATGCAAATGGAAATCAAAAGAAAGCTGGAGTAGCAATTCTCGTATCAGACAAAATAGACTTTAAAATAAAGACTGTTACAAGAGACAAAGGACACTACATAATCATCAAGGGATCGATCCAAAAAGAAGATATAACAATTGTAAATATTTAGGCACCCACCATAGGAGCACCTCAATACATAAGGCAACAGCTAACAGCCATAAAAGGGGAAATCGACAGTAACACAATCATAGTAGGGGATTTTAACACCCCATTTTCACCAATGGACAGATCATCCAAAATGAAAATAAATAAGGAAACACAAGCTTTAAATGATACATTAAACAAGATGGACTTAATTGATATTTATAGGACATTCCATCCAAAAACAACAGAATACACATTCTTCTCAAGTGCTCATGGAACATTCTCCAGGATAGATCATATCTTGGGTCACAAATCAAGCCTTAGTAAATTTAAGAAAATTGAAATCATATCAAGTATCTTTTCTGACCACAACGCTATGAGACTAGATATCAATTACAGGAAAAAATCTGTAAAAAATACAAACACATGGAGGCTAAACAATACACTACTTAATAACCAAGAGATCACTGAAGAAATCAAAGGGGAAATCAAAAAATACCTAGAAACAAATGACAATGAAAACACGACGACCCAAAACCTGTGGGATGCAGCAAAAGCAGTTCTAAGAGGGAAGTTTATAGCAATACAATCCTACCTTAAGAAACAAGGAACATCTCAAATAAACAACTTAACCTTACACCTAAAGCAATTAGAGAAAGAAGAACAAAAAAATCCCAAAGGTAGCAGAAGGAAAGAAATCATAATGATCAGATCAGAAATAAATGAAAAAGAAATGAAGGAAATGATAGCAAAGATCAATAAAACTAAAAGCTGGTTCTTTGAGAAGATAAACAAAATTGATAAACCATTATCCAGACTCATCAAGAAAAAATGGGAGAAGACTCAAATCAATAGAATTAGAAATGAAAAAGGAGAAGTAACAACTGACACTGCAGAAATACAAAGGATCATGAGAGATTACTACAAGCAACTCTATGCCAATAAAATGGACAACCTGGAAGAAATGGACAAACTCTTAGAAATGCACAACCTTCCGAGACTGAACCAGGAAGAAACAGAAAATATGAACAGACCAATCACAAGCACTGAAATTGAAACTGTGATTAAAAATCTTCCAACAAACAAAAGCCCAGGACCAGATGGCTTCACAGGCGAATTCTATCAAACATTTAGGGAAGAGCTAACACCTATCCTTCTCAAACTCTTCCAAAATATAGCAGAGGGAGGAACACTCCCAAACTCATTCTACAAGGCCACCATCACCCTGATACCAAAACCAGACAAAGATGTCACAGAGAAAAAAACTACAGGCCAATATCACTGATGAACATAGATGCAAAAATCCTCAACAAAATACTAGCAAACGGAATCCAACAGCACATTAAAAGGATCATACACCATGATCAAGTGGGGTTTATCCCAGGAATGCAAAGAGTCTTCAATATACGCAAATCAATGTGATACACCATATTAAAAAACTGAAGGAGAAAAACCATATGATCATCTCAATAGATGCAGAAAAAGCTTTTGACAAAATTCAACACCGATTTATGATAAAAATCCTCCAGAAAGTAGGCATAGAGGGAACTTTCCTCAACATAATAAAGGCCATATATGACAAACCCACAGACAACATCGTCCTCAATGGTGAAAAACTGAAACCATTTCCACTAGGATCAGGAAGAAGACAAGGTTGCCCACTCTCACCACTGTTATTCAACATAGTTTTGGAAGTTTTAGCCACAGCAATCAGAGAAGAAAAAGAAATAAAAGGAATCCAAATTGGAAAAGAAGAAGTAAAGCTGTCACTGTTTGCAGATGACATGATACTATACATAGAGAATCCTAAAGATTCTACCAGAAAACTACTAGAGCTAATCAATGAATTTGGTAAAGTAGCAGGATACAAAATTAATGCACAGAAATCTCTTGCATTCCTATACACTAATGATGAAAAATCTGAAAGTGAAATTAAGAAAACACTCCCATTTACCATTGCAACAAAAAGAATAAAATATCTAGGAATAAACCTACCTAAGGAGACAAAAGACCTGTATGCAGAAAATTATAAGACACTGATGAAAGAAATTAAAGATGATGTAAATAGATGGAGAGATATACCATGTTCTCGGATTGGAAGAATCAACATTGTGAAAATGACTATACTACCCAAAGCAATCTACAGATTCAAGGCAATCCCTATCAAACTACCACTGGCATTTTTCACTGAACTAGAACAAAAAATTTCACAATTTGTATGGAAACACGAAAGACCCCGAATAGCCAAAGCAATGTTGAGAAAGAAAAACAGAGCTGGAGGAATCAGGCTCCCTGACTTCAGACTATATTACAAAGCTACAGTAATCAAGACAGTATGGTACTGGCACAAAAACAGAAATATGGATCAATGGAACAGGATAGAAAGCCCAGAGATAAACCCATGCACATATGGTCACCTTATCTTTGATAAAGGAGGCAAGAATATACAGTGGAGAAAAGACAGCCTCTTCAATAAGTGGTGCTGGGAAAACTGGACAGGTACATGTAAAAGTATGAAATTAGAACACTCCCTAACACCATACACTAAAATAAACTCAAAATGGATTAAAGACCTAAATGTAAGGCCAGACACTATCAAACTCTTAGAGGAAAACATAGGCAGAACACTCTATGACATAGTCACAGCAAGATCCATTTTGACCCACCTCCTAGAGAAATGGAAATAAAAACAAAAATAAACAAATGGGACCTAATGGAACTTAAAAGCCTTTGCACAGCAAAGGAAACCATAAACAAGATGAAAAGACAACCCTCAGAATGGGAGAAAATATTTGCAAATGAAGCAACTGACAAAGGATTAATCTCCACAATTTATAAGCAGCTCATGCAGCTCAATATCAAAAAACAAACAACCCAATCCAAAAATGGGCGGAAGACCTAAATAGACATTCCTCCAAGGAAGATATACAGATTGCCAACAAACACATGAAAGAATGCTCAACATCATTAATCATTAAAGAAGTGCAAATCAAAACTACAATGAGATATCATCTTACACAGGCCAGAATGGCCATCATCAAAAAATCTACAAACAATAAATGCTGGAGAGGGTGTGGAGAAAAGGGAACGCTCTTGCACTGTTGGTGGGAATGTAAATTGATACAGCCACTATGGAGAACAGTATGGAGGTTCCTTAAAAAACTAAAAATAGAACTACCATACGACCCAGTATTCCCACTACTGGGCAAATACCCTGAGAAAACCATAGTTCAAAAAGAGCCATGTACCAAAATGTTCATTGCAGCTCTATTTACAATAGCCAGGACATGGAAGCAACCTAAGTGTCCATCAACAGATGAATGGATAAAGAAGATGTGGCACATATATACATGGAATATTACTCAGCCATAAAAGGAAATGAAATTGAGTTATTTGTAGTGAAGTGGATGGACCTAGAGTCTGTCATACAGAGTGAAGTAAGTCAGAAAGAGAAAAAGAAATACCATATGCTAACACATATATATGGAATCTAAGAAAAAACAAAAATGGTCATGGAGAACCTAGGGGCAAGATGGGAATAAAGACACAGACCTACTAGAGAATGGACTTGAGGATATGGGGAGGGGGGAGGGTAAGCTGTGATAAAGTGAGAGAGTGGCTTGGACATATATACACTACCAAACATAAAATAGATAGCTAGTGGGAAGCAGCCGCATAGCACAGGGAGATCACCTCGGTGCTTTGTGACCACCTAGAGGAATGGGATAGCGAGGATGGGAGGGAGGGAGACACAAGAGGGAAGAGATATGGGAACATATGTATATGTATAACTGATTTACTTTGTTATAAAGCAGAAACTAACACACCATTGTAAAGCAATTATGCTCCAATAAAGATGTTAAAAAAAAAAAAAGATAGGACTAAATGATTGCTAAATTCATTGGTCAAAATTTTGTGGTTTCTGTTTTTGCAGAGGCATTTATTAAATATTCACTTTAAATGAACAATACTGGAAATATGGAAGAGTGACATTTACACATTTTTAATTTTCAAAATCAATAATTCTAGGGTTTCCATTCCAATACATTGCGTTTCAGTTTTGAGACATGATGTTGAAATGTTCTATTACATTTTAAAAGAAAACACTGAGTTGCAGGAGAGAGGTGGCTTAACGTCAGTGCCTAAATTTACTGTTACTGTTAGAATTTACAGAACATTTTGCTCCCTTAGAACTTATTTTGGCATAAAACATGTTGACAAGATTTCATGTGTTTTCGACCACAATATATTCCTTTGCTTGTTTTCAGTTTTAGTTCACCATTGACTTAGGCCTTTTTGTGCTTCAGCTATCCATTTGGCTCTCATTATGTATAGTAAGATGTGAGTTTTTAAATACAGCGATACTCAGATAGTGATTTTACATATAGCTTATTTTATGAGAATTTAAAAGCTGGGTTCACTCAGAAGAGCTTGAGAACTTATGGAAATTATGTTCTACCTATTTTCAAAATTTAAAAATTAACACAGATAAGAAAAAGTGAAGTAGCAAAGTAAAGAGAATTTAAATTAAGTTATATAAACCAAGGCAAAGAGGAAAACATAATTGATTATATAACTCTTGGTCTAATAATGGGAAACATAATTGCTATCATTAGTTTTTCAAGAGAAAAATGTTTTTCTAGTCTTTGTTTTTATTTTATTTTTTAATTTTTTTTTTTTTACTAAGCAATATTTGCACAAGATTTGAAATTCAGTGAAAAGTAAGTCTTCTTTCCTCCCCTGTACCTTAGTCACTCCGTTCATTTTTAGGGGGCAATCATCATTACCAGTTTCTTGTGTGATCTTCTAGAGCTATTCCATGTATCTAAAATATAAATATAATTTTTCTTCAACACCTAAATCTTAACCCAAACTGCACCTTATTTTTGTATTGGTACATATGAATTTTCTCAATTAAAAAATTGCTGTGTGATTCCATTGTACAAATATCATTTTATTTAATCATTCTTAAATTGATGGATATTTAGATTAATCAAATTTTTCGTGAGGATATAAGGAATTGGTCAGAGTGTATGTGCATTTAGAATTTTTTTTTTTTTTTTTTTTTTTTAAATAGAAAGTCTTTATTTATTTATTTATTTATTTATTTATTTATTTATTTATTTATGGCTGTGTTGGGTCTTTGTTTCTTTGTGAGGGCTTTCTCTAGTTGTGGCAAGTGGGGGCCATCTCTTCATCGCGGTGCGCGGGCTTCTCACTATCACGGCCTCTCTTGTTGCGGAGCACAGGCTCCAGATGCGCAGGCTCAGTAATTGTGGCTCACGGGCCCAGTTGCTCCGTGGTATGTGGGATCTTCCCAGACCAGGGCTCGAACCCGTGTCCCCTGCATTGGCAGGCAGATTCTTAACCACTGTGCCACCAGGGAAGCCCCCTGCATTTAGAATTTTGATAGATGTTGCCCACATATCCTCCAGAGATACTACCAATGTATACTTCCACCAGTGTTCTTTAAGAGAGGCTGTTTATGCCCTTAACATCGTATTTTATCTTTTTTGCCAACTTGATGTTTATTAAAATGACATCTCATAGTGTGATATTAACATTTTCTTGTTCTTTTCTCTTTTTATAAGTGAGGTTGAATGTTTTTTGATTTGCTTACAAGTTACTCTATTTCCTTTTCTATGAACTGGCTGTTCTTATTTTTTGTCCATTTTTTTATTGGGTGTTTGGTCTTTTTAATCTGTGAGAGTTCTTTACATATTAAGGAAGGTATTAGGCCTTTGTGATATGGCAGATATTTTCCCCAGTTTTTCTTATTTTTTTGTCTCACAGAAATTAGATTTTTATGTAGTCAGTTTTTCACTTTTGAGTTGTGTGTCCTGTTTAGACCTTCCCACTCCATGATTATTAAATTCTCCCATTTTTTCTTAGAGAACTGTAAACAAGTGTAATTTTATGTTTAAATCTCTCTATCTGGAATTTATTTGTATGTTAACCATGGCCTTGAGTTTTGAATTTGACAAAGGGCCCCTGAATAAGAGGTGTCTCAGAAGGCAGTTAGATGAAAAATGCCAATGTATTCTATGTTATATCAGCCAAACTCTAAAGGCAAGTTCTATGTAGGACAATTAGTGAAATATGGTAGTATTATAGCTAATGCATTTTTCTTCATGAAATTTGGGGTTTCTTCATTCATTTATTTAATAAATATTAGATATTTTTTGTTTAAATCAGCCAGAATTGGATTCTGTTTGTAGTGACACCAGAATCCAGTTGAATGTCCGCTTTTCTCTCTAACCTCAAAAGAATTATTCTAGTCCTTATTTCAGTTGTCATGTTAATCCTCTTTTGTGTCCCAAATCAACATATTAAGCTCTATCACCCATGCTCCAAACCCACTGCAATCTATTTTACATTAACAATGTCATAGTTTTATCAAATATTTGACATATATAAAACCAAACCCATTTTTCCCCAAATTGGTTTCCTTCTTCTACTTCGTTTCTCTTAATGTCAGAACCTTCCTCAAAGACTTACTCTCATAATGACTACATATCTAGTCAGTTGCCAAATTATTAATTCTATAACAGGTACGCTCAAGTGTCAGCAAGTTGTACTCTAAGAACTTGGAAATTAGAGAAATAAGTTTTTTTTTTTTTTGGCTGTGTTGGGTCTTCATTGCTGCACGTGGGCTTTCTCTAGTTGCAGCGAGTGGGGGCTACTGTTCATTGTGGTGTGGTCCTTCTTTTCTGCCTTCATTTGCATTAACTGAATATTTTTAGCATTCCATTTTAATTTATCTATTGGCTTTTAAATCTGTATCTCTTTGCATTACTTACTTAGTATTTGATCCATGGATTACAATGTGTATCTTTAACTCTTTATAGTTTATTTAAGGCTAATATTGTATCACTCTGTGTTAAATACAAAAACATAGCAATTGTATAGGTCCATTTACCCCTACTCATCATTCTTTATGATACAGTTGTTCTATGTATTATACACATATACTATGAACTCCATAATAACTGTTAAAATATGGTTTCATCAGTCATCTGTAATGAAAGAAACCAAGAGAAATCTGTCTCTTCTTTACAAACATAGTTACCATTTTCAGTCCTGAAGTTCCAAATTTTCTTCTTCCTTTAGTCCAAAGAACTGCCTTTAGCATTTCTTTTTTTTTTTTTTAATTAATTTAATTTAATTTATTTACTTTTGGCTGCATTGGGTCTTCATTGCTGCGCACAGGCTTTCTCTAGTTGTGGCGAGCAGGGGCTATTCCTCCTTGCGGTGTGCGGGCTTCTCATTGCAGTGGCTTGTCTTGTTGCGGAGCGTGGGCTCTAGGCACATGGGCTTCAGTAGTTGTGGCTTGCGGGCTCTAGAGCGCAGGCTCAGTAGTTGTGTCATACGGGTTTAGTTGCTCTGTGGCATGTGGGCTCTTCCCGGACCAGAGATCGAACCCGTGTCCCCTGCATTGGCAGGCGGATTCTTAACCACTGCGCCGCCAGGGAAGACCCTAGAGAAATAAGTTTGCTCTCAGAATTAAACTATGGAATCTTCAAGACCCCTTACTAATAGTAGCTAACATTTACTGTATGTTACAGAAACAATAGGAAGGCAGAAGAAGCCAGCTTGGAAATGCATAACCTAGTTAATTAGTTCCACAGCCCCAGACAGCAGGGACCGTAGGAATGGTCTCATGGTAGGAGCCCACTGAGATGAATGAACTATCACCCTTCTCTATCCTTATTACTTGGTCAGGATTCAAAGTCAGGGGAGAGAGTATTCTACTGACCTAACTTAGGTCAGTGTCTGACCCCGGGATGTGGTAGCATCTGGGGGAAAATGTCAGTACAGTTATCTTTGGCTTCTGCAAGAGGAGGCCAGGAGGCCTACCAAAACTGCATACAGTGTAGGAGAGGTAATTCCCTCAAAGAGATTGAGATGCTGCTAAGAAAGGGGTATAGCTGCTGGGCAACCAAAAACAAGGAATGTACATTGTAATTTATGACTTGCTCAATGTCATACTACTAGGAAACAGCCTATCCGAAAGTCAAAATAAGTCTAACTCCAGAGTCCATGCTCTTATATTAATGAAGTGGTTCTCAGCTTGGGGTGATTTTGCCTCCCAGGGGACATTTAGCATTGTGGAGATATTTTGCTCATCACAATGGCTAGGGACAGGTGCCACTGGCATCTAGTGGATAAAGATCAGGTATGCTGCTAAACATCCTAAAATGTACGTTACAGCCCCCCATAACAAAGAATTACTGGGCCCAAAATATCAATAATGTTTAGGTTAGAAACTCTAACCTGGGAAAATATGGCATAGGGCCATATTCTTTAAATGTGTCAATCAGAAGTGTTGGCAAGCAATAGAGTATGGTAGGAAAAGGATCAAAATGGAGCTAACTTTGGTTTAACCACTCAAGCCCTGCTCAAGGGAATGAGGGTCCTTCTTAGATTGGTCCTGATAGCTGATCCTAATTGTGGAAATGGTTGCACGAGGCTATCTCAGTTTGATGCTTTAAATACAAAATGAACTCTTGTCTGATCCCACGCACATCAGTTATCAATTTGTTGATAGTTTGATTTCCCAGTTACTTTGGTTATAGCCAGATCGATACAATTGTCTGGTCTCAATGGAAGTAGTAGTTCTCATTGTAAATTCATATGTTGTCATTGTGATTTTTATACATCAGTTTCTTATGAGATTTGTTAGTGTCAGTTAAGATACTTCTGTGTAATTAAGTTTGGAAAACTCAAATTTCTTTTTTTCCCCCAGTTTTATTGAGATATAATTCAAGGTGTACATAATGGTTTGACTTACATACATTGTAAAATGATTACTGCAATAAGTTTGGTTAGCATCCATCATCTCATATAGATACAATTAAAACAGAAAGCAAAAAGAAAAAAATTTTTTTCCTTGGGATGAGAGCTGTTAGGATTTACTCTCTTGACTTTCATGTGTATCATATATCAGTGTTAACTATAATCATCATGCATGTATCCCTGATACTTATTCATCTTGTAACTGGAAGTTTGTACTTTTTGACCACCTTTCTCCAATTCCCCCTCCCCCAACACTCTGCCTCTGGGTAACCACAGATCTGATCTCATTTTCTATGAGTTTGTTTTCGATTCTATAAATTCGTGAGCTCATACAGTGTTTGTCTTTCTCTGTGTGACTCATTTCACTTAGCATAATGCCCTCAATGCCCATCCATGCTGTTGCAAATGGCAGGATTTCCTCATTTTATTTTTTTTGGCCACACCACGCAGCATGTGGGATCTTAGTTCCCTGACCAGGGATCGAACCTGTGCCCCCTGCAGTGGAAGTGCGGAGTCCTAACCACTGGACCTCCTGGGAAGTTCCCAGGATTTCCTCATTTTTTTTGTGGCTGAATAATATTCCATTATATGTATGTATGTATGTATGTATATGTATATATGCATATATATATGTATACCACAATTTCTTTATCCATTAATCCATTGATGGACACTTAGGTTGTGGAACACTCAAATTTCTGAGCTTCCAAGTTTAAGTTGCTAAACTTTGTCATAAATTCATGCAGGTAAATGTCACTATGGTAGTTTCAAGATGAATTCTTTGACACTCCTCCCATCAGGAGGTTGGGGTGTATTATGTCCCCTTCTCTTGTATCCAAATGTGCCTATTACTGCTTTGACCAATAGAGTACCACAGAAGTAATGCTATTGATTTATGACACCAGGTCACACCTTCTGTCTTATTCACTGAAACACTCAATCTTGGAACTCTAAGCTACCATGTAAGACATTTGATTACCCTGAGGCCATTGGAGATGTTATGTGTGGGCATTACAGTTGATGGTCCCAGCTGAGCTCCCGGTTAACAGCCAGCCTCAACTGCCAGTTTGGCAACACAATCAAATTAATATCTTGAAAATAATTTACATATTAGTCATTTTTCCGCTCAATTTTTTTTCAACATAAATGGAAAAAAGTAGAATGTGAGTGAGTCTCTTGGACATCTAGCCATGATTTTATCCCTAACCAACTGCTATCAGACTGCAACCTCACGAGACCTACAAGTGAGAACCACCTAGCTGAGCCCAGTCAACCTACAGAGCTGTGAAATACAGTAAAGTGCTTTTTGTTTTATTTACTTATTTATTTATTGTGCTGTACACTCAACCTATAATGTTCTATTTTAATTGTCCTAATTGTTTTCAAATTTGTCTCCCAGTTACAGGTAGTGTTGTTCTTTTTTTTTTTTTAATTTTTATTGGAGTATAGTTGATTTACAATGTTGTGTTAGTTTCAGGTGTACAGCAAAGTGAATCAGTTATACATATACATATATCCACTCTTTTTTAGATTGTTTTCCCATACACACCATTATAGAGTATTGAGTAGAGTTCCCTGTGCTATACAGTAGGTCCTTATTAGGTCGTTTTTGTTTTAGCCACTAAGTTTTGCAGTAGTTTGTTTTGCAGCAATAGATAGCCAGAATAGCCACTTGAGAGCCTCTCTGGGTGGGTTACTGGCTCTTCCTAAGCTGCATCTTCAGGTGTCTTCTTAGAATTTCAGATCTTCCTTTAGAGTGTCTTTTAGTTTCTTGTGTTCATCTTCATTCCCACTGACACCATTCTCTTCTGTACTCTTATTATCTCCCATTGCCCAACTGATCTTTCAGCCTTCAGTGTTTCTTCTGGAAGAATATTCGTATATTAATTTTCTTAAAACACAGTTTTCATCATGTTTCTTTCAAAATCAATATTTTTGCCAATATTTGGAACAAATGTAATTCCATCTCCCAGTACAGTTTAGATCTAATCTTGAACTTTTGCCATGACCGTAAGCTTTATACCTTAAACAGTCATGAAATTATTTTTTCAGATACAAAACTCCAGGATTTTATGTGACACTTATAAAAGATATTTGAAAAATAATTTTATATATGAATGACCCAAGTTTATTTTGCATAGATATTGATTTGCTGCCTTCGTGCAAGTAACTGCAATGCATTGTACTGATATTTAGGTATATGGAGGTTCTTCAAATCTTAATAGCCCCCAACTTGCAAAATTACTGGAAACCACATGTGCTATATTGGTGCCAGATATGTCATTTATAGATCACTGTTTCATAAGCCAGCAAACCAATTCATATGCCCAAATCATTTCCTTTCTGGAGAAGGTACATTGTATCAGCATGGTTACCATGTGTGGTAATTGATAATGTCTGTGCCACATGGCTTACTTTACCCTTGTCCAACCCAGCTATTCTACCACTTATGATTACCATATGTTACAGCACTCTAGGTTAATGGAATCGTTTCCATCTTCCCCTCTAGTCACAAATGTCATTGTGGCTCAATTCCATCAGCTCCACACTCAGTGAAGAATAAAGTGTTTGGTATTATCTGAGCATAGGAGACAACTTTGTGTGGAGTTTTCATATTTAGTTGTCTGCTTCTTTTTCATTTAAAAAAGCAGTTGGATTTTTTGATGAATGCTCCAGAGTGGGTAATGGGCATCTGCTGACTAAAAGAGAACATGATCAATATCACTCGATTCTTGCATGTATTTATTCTAAGTAAATATATAAAGGGAATTAGGGCTTCCCTTGTGGCGCAGTGGTTAAGAATCCGCCTGCCAATGCAGAGGACACGGGTTCGAGCCCTGGTCTGGGAAGATCCCACATGCCGTGGAGCAACTAAGCCTGTGCGCCACAACTACTGAGCCTGCACTCTAGAGCCCGCAAGGCACAACTACTGAGCCTGCGTGCTATAACTACTGAAGCCCGCATGCCTAGAGCCTGTGCTCCGCAACAAGAGAAGCCACTGCCATGAGAAGGCCGCGCACCGCAATGAAGAGTAGCCCCCACTCGCCGCAACTAGAGAAAGCCCACGCACAGCAACGAAGACCCAATGCAGACAAAAATAAATAAATAAAATAAATAAACTTTTTAAAAATTAGATAACATAGGTTTTTTTAACCACCATAAAGTGCTTTTGGTTTTTGTAAAGTGAAAACTAGTAGCAAAATGTTGAAGTGGATTTTTTTTTGAGTCAATTCGTTTTATTTTTTAATCCTTTTAAAATTAATTTATTTATTTGTCTGTGCCGGGTCTTAGTTGTGGCATGCGGGATCTTCGTTGCGGCCTGTGGGATCTTCGTTGCAGCGTGTGGGATCTTTAGTTGTGGCATGTGGGATCTTTTAGTTGCGGCATGCAGGATCTTTAGTTCTGGCATGCAATCTCTTAGTTGCGACATGTGGGATCTAGTTCCCTGACCAGGGATCAAACCCAGGCCACCTGCATTGGGAGCATGGAGTCTTAGCTACTGGACTACCAGGGAAGTCCCTGGAGTCAATTCATTTTAGAAGAACCATTTATTATAGAAGGAATATATTACATCTTTGCCATTTATAGTATCCTCATCAGAAAGTACCATCAACCCCTGCCCTCTTCCTATTTCATAAGCATGTCATAATAAGTTAAAAAAATTTTTTGATTCCTCAAAGGACTAAGCAAGGTAAAAAAAAAAAAGATTGTTATCATTAATGGTTAAAACATTAAGAAAAAAAGTTAGAACCTGTTTTGGGGACTTCTTTGCTTTTTAAGACTGATGAAAATAGTGCATGTGTATTACCTGATGTGAATTTTAATTTTGACAGCTGTGGACTCTTGCTGCATTATGAACATATTAGCCATCAAGAGAAGAGGAATAAAAATTAATATAGCAGTAATATTTTTGGCAGCAAATGGATATGATTTAAAAGGTATATTATTAATCTAGGATGTAGAGGATGTAGGTAGGGTATATTGAGAAGAAAGGAGGAAGATGTTCTTATTTGAAAACATTTATGTGCTCAGTTTTTTCAGTTGACAGGTATTCTCTTGCTCCCTACTAGTCAGTTTGACAACACAATCGAATTAATATCTTAAAAAGTGGGCTTCCCTGGTGGTGCAGTGGTTAAGAATCTGCCTGCCGATGCAGAGGACACGGGTTCGAGCTCTAGTCTGGCAAGATCCCACATGCCGTGGAGCAACTAATCCTGTGCGCCACAATTACTGAGCCTGAGCTCTAGAGCCCACAAGCCACAACTACTGAGCCCACGTGCCACAGCTACTGAAGCCTGCATGCCTAGAGCCTATGCTCCACAACAAGAGAAGCCACGACATTAAGAAGCCCGCGCACCGCAACGAAGGGTAGCCCCCGCTCACCGCAACTAGAGAAAGCCCGCACAGCAACGAAGACCCAACACAGCTAAAAATAAATAAATAAATAAATAAATAAATAAATGTATATCTTAAAAAGTACTTATATATTAGTTATCCTTCCATCAATTGAAAAAATATGAATGAAAAATTACACATTTTTATATTTGCAATATAACATTTGTCATTAGGCCTAGCCTTATACATTTGCCTAGGCACTAGATCAGAGATATATGTAAGTCCCTCTCACAGTTTCCCCAATTATTATTAACATCTTACATTAGTGAGGTACATTTGTTACAACTGATGAGCCAATATTGATACATTATTATTAACCAAAGTACATAGTTTACACTAGGATTCACTCTGTGTTGTATGTTCTACGGCTTTTGACAAATGTCTAATGATCTGTATCCACTATTGTAGTATCATACAGAATAGTCTTTGCTTCCCTAAAAATCCCATGTTCTACCTATTCATCCTTCCCTCCTTACCCTTGAACCACTGGCAGCCTATTCATAATTTTTAATTCCAGGAAATCATTTACTGCTGACTTCAAGTAAACTCAGTGTTTGAGTAGTACCTTTGAAGACCTAAACTTGCTTTAATGTCAGCTTGATCCATTTATAGTTCTTTTATATATATATTCTATCGTTCTTTAAAGTATTATTTGTTATTGTATCAACTGAGATCCAGTTAAGAAAACAGAGGGAATAGAATCAGGAAATTGGTTACACAAGTGATAGAAGAGCTAAAAAGCCAAAAGGGAAGGTGAGGCAGTGTCTTAGTCTGGTTGGGCTGCTAAAACAAAAAAACCATAAATATGGTGGCTTATAAACAACAGAAATTTATTTCTCACAGTTCTGGAGGCTAGGAGTTCCATGAACAGTGTTCTGGCAGATTCAGTGTCTGGCACAGACAGCAGTCTTTTTACTGTGTTCTCCCATTTAGAAAGGAGAGGGGTGTCTCTTGGACCTCATCTTTTTTTTTTTTTTTTAACATCTTTATTGGAGGATAATTGCTTTACAATGGTGTGTTAGTTTCTGCTTTACAACAGAGTGAATCAGCTATACATACACATATATCCCCATATCTCTTCCCTCTGTGTCTCCCTCCCTCCCACCCTCCCTATCCCACCCCTCTAGGTGGTTGGACCTCATCTTTAATGGCACTAATCCCATTCATGAGGGCTGTGCCCTCATGACCTAATCACTTCCCAAAGGCCCCACCTCCTAATACCTTCACCTTGGGGGTTCGGATTTAAACACATGAATTTTTGGAGAACACAAATATTCAGTCCATAGCAGGCAAGATTAGGAAGCTAAAACCAGCTACCATCTCTAGGCTGATGGACAAATGGACGAAGATGATGTTTCTGGAGCTCAGGGACTGGTGTCACAGACAAAAGCTGGAATTGCAATGGACAGGTTCAGAGGGAGCAAAGCTATAAAGGAGATGCAGCAAGCATTAGGACTGAGGTAGGGGACAGGGAAGAAATATCTTGGCTTTTTTCCTTTCCTTCCACCTTCCAATTTCCTGCTGATGTCACCCACTGGGCAAATCTCAGCTGGAAGTCAGCTGTCAAGGAAGCTGGTGAATGCAGCTTGAAAGAGTCAGTACCCCTACAATACAGAGGAGAGCAAGGTAGGAGAAGGAATGGATATGAGAACAAAAAAAGGACTAAACAGTAATCAATTCTTTTTAACTTTAAAAATCAACTTTATTGAGGTATAATTTACATACACTTATTTAAAATGTACACTTTGATTATTTTTGACAAGTACACCTATATAACCACCCAGTCAAGATATCAAACATTCTAATCACCCCCACAAAATTCTGTCTTAATCCTTTGCCATGAATCATCCACCCCACATCAGTCCTAGGCAATCACTAATCTGCTTTCTGTTACTATAGATTAGTTTTGCCTATTCTAGAATTTCATATGAATGGAATCATGGAGTATGTACTCTTTTGCGCCTGGATTTTGTTTTACTCAGCATGTTTGTTTTTTTTAAAATAAATTTATTTATTTTTTATTTTTGGCTGCGGTGGGTCTTCGTTGCTGCCCGCAGGCTTTCTCTAGTTGCAGCAAGCAGGGACTACTCTTGGTTGCGGTGTGCGGCCTTCTCATTGTGGTGGCTTCTCTTGCTGCGGAGCGCGGGCTCTAGGTGCGCAGGACTCAGTAGTTGTGGCGCACGGGCTTAGTTGCTCCACAGCATGTGGGATCTTCCCGGACCAGGGCTCGAACCCGTGTCCCCTGCGTTGGCAGGCGGATTCTTAACCACTGCGCCACCAGGGAAGTCCCCACTCAGCATGTTTTTGAGATTCACCCATGTTGTTGTGTTTATCAATAGTTGATTTTTTTTTTTTTTTGGCTGAGTTGTATTCCATTGTATGAATATACCACAATTTGTTTATCCATTCATCTACTGATGGACATCTGGGTTATTTCCAAGTTTGAGCTGTTATGAATAAAATAAAACTATTGAAAAAATTTATATACAAGGTTTTTTTGGTGATGTGTTATCTGTGTATGTGTTTGGTGGATATGTTTTCATTTCTTGCGGGTAAATATTTGGGAGAGGGATTACTGGGTCGTATAAGAAACTGCCCAACTCAACAATTCTCTTTAATCTTTATTTTTTAGATTTTTATTCTTTTGGCCGCACTGTGCGGCTTGTGGGATCTTAGTTCCCCGACCAGGGAATGAGCCTGGGCCCTCGGCAGTGAAAGCAATGAGTCCCAGTCACTGGACCACCAGGGAATTCCCCTCTTTAATCTTATAAATATCATCATTACAATGAATGTCCATGAAAGAACACGTGCATTTCCTCCAAAGAGCTAAGGGTTAGAGGGAGAACAATTCTTACGACAAATCTCAAAAAAAAAAAAACAACCTTAAAAAAATTAAAAACACTTAATACATATGCTTTTTATAGCTCAATATTTTAAAATAGACAGCAAGAAAGGGGATTAGGGAAGTATAAGAGGAGAGGAACTGAAGAGGAAAGTAAAGCAATGCAAAATAGTGACTAAAAAGACTTCTTGACGATGGCAAAATCATCCTACACAGCTGCTCTGAGATCCCAGCACTGCTGTCAGCAACCTTCTGGCAAAGCTACTCTGTCAAATGGATGCAATAGGATCCATACTGATCTTTTGTAAAGAAATATCTTTATTAAACTAAGCAAACACACCTCTCATTTATAGTAATGTGGAGGTGTAGCCTTTTTCTTTTAGTAGTAATGTTTCCCCAACATATAACACTTCCCTTTGATATGTGGGTTGAGTCATAAATTAATGTCACAAATGAATGTCATCTAGGTGAAGGGGGCAACTACATTACAAAATAGGAAGGTGTAGCTGGATGTGAATTGTTACAGTTGACAGCTATGTACTCTTGAACTAAATGTCATCATGTCAAATTCTGAGATATTAAATAGTTGTTGGAATGTAAAATTGTGGACATTTTGATGTTTTGCAGCCTTATAAATTTTGTCAATCTTTCCTAGACATTCTGTAACGGAAATGAACAGGTGGATTGAAAACAAAGACAAATGAGGAATTTAAAGACTTTCTTGGCATCTCATAAAGAAGTTGCTCTACACTGGTGATGTTTTAAACAAAACACGTATAAATACATTTAGCTTGTCTGGAAACAGACTTATTTATTAGGTCTTTCCATTTACTTTTGAGACAAAAATAAGTAGTTACAGAGGACTCATGTGCATTACTCACTATACGCTTTCTATCGTGTATTAATTAATCTCAAGCTAGGAGAGAATGGATTTACATGATGCCATAATGTACATTAGTGAGCTCAAGCCATTTACTCTTAAAATAACAGTATCACGTCAGGGATTTAGAATACAGTATTATATGAAAACAGTTGGCAGGGAGACTCCTTCTGCCATTAATAACTGACTAGAAATGGTATTTCAGACCCTAAATCCAACTGAAACCCAGAAACAATAAATGGAGAGGATGGGGTGGATATTTTGTGAACATGTTTTTCAAAGTAGAGAAAGAATCACTATATTTTTGCTGAATTACATGTTGCTGTGGACATGGCAGTATGCAGTAATGATGCTGTCATCTATACAGCTGTATAACAACACAGCTTCTCCCTCTCCCACCCCCCTCAGTAAGGCTTGAAAATAGTAGGTTTGTGTGTAGTTTGGTAAGAAAATTAGAATAATTTAAAGTTGTTTCAGTTTCAATCTACAAAGGAAAGAGGCTCAGGGGGATGGGGAAGAAGAGCAAACAAAATGTACCAAAAAATACATATTATGTAATAAAGTCTAATATATATTATGCAGACACTAAAGAAGGGTGTCTTGGTGTGCTGGAAAACTGATGGCTTTGCAGTGAAAAGACCTGGATTTAGTCCTTGTTACATCATTTGCGTGTGACCTTGAGCAAAGTCGCAATGTATTTAAGTCTCAGTTTTCTCATCTATAAAATGGAATCATGGTAATATCTTCTAACTTGAGGCGCTACTGTAAGGATTAAAGGGATGAAAATGACTCGTAAACTATACCCTTTAAAAATAAGGCTTTATAGACGTATTATTACACTGTTGAATCTTCAGAGGCAGAGAAGAGTACAGGAAAAAGGGTCTAGACAGGCTTTGGAAGCTTACAACCTGGGTTCTAATTCCAATGCCATGGCTAGTAGCTTTGACACCTTGCAAAAAGGAAATGTACTTAAGGACTTCCCTGGTGGTCCAGTGGCTAAGACTTCGTGCTCCCAATGCAGGGCACCCGGGTTCCATCCCACCTGCCGCAACTAAAAGATCCTGCACGCGACCGGGCAGCTAAATAAATAAATAAATATTAAAAAAAAAAAAAGGAGTGTCCTTAATCCTGTTTCCTCTTTTTGAGAAATGAGGATAACACCACTTTCTTCACAGAATCAAATGAGAGAATGTAGGCAAAGGAAACGACCACTTGGTAGATGTTGGATGCCTTCCCCTGCAAACTATTAAATTAGTGTCATCAACAACAAAAGGTGTTCACACTGTGGTATCTTTCAACAGATAAGCACCCTAAGGCAAGGCAGGACAGATAAGGAAAACTGAGGTAAATCCAATCCAAGTGGGAACCAACAGCTAGACCTGGAGATGTCTTAGTTCTGTCTTATCCACTGGAGGTTAGGATATCCATACAATGAAGACATTCAGAGTTGGAGAGGGGACAAGTCGAGTGCCCTTTCGACTCCGCGGACTCGACGGGAGGGACCCTGAAATTCTCAATTAGAGCCGGTTGCCATGGCGACAGTCTCTAGGCAGCGTGGGCTGAGCTCTTCGTAGGGCTAGAGGGTGGGCCGTCGCTGGACCCCGCGCGCGCGCCCGCGACCAACTTTCCCTCCAGACCAGAGAGGGGCAGCGCGCTCCGCCTCCGCCCCCGGGCCGCGCACGTCCGGGCTCGGCGGCGCGCACGCCTGCGGGAGCCCTCTCCAAGCAACCTAGTGCTGATCGCTCGTGCCGGTGCGGCAGTTAACCGCCCTTGCAGGAGCCCGTGGCTCGCGAGCAGCCCCCTCCCCTTCCTGGGCTTCCCCCACCCACTTCCCGGTCGGCTCCGGGGCATGAGCAGCGATGGCCGGCTGCAGCCCCGAGGAGAAAACTTACCGGCGCTTCCTGGAGCTATTCTTGGGCGAGTTTCGCGGACCGTGCGGCGGCGGCGAGCCCGAGCCGGAACCCGAACCCGAGTCGGAGCCCGAGCCCGAGCCCGAACTGGTAGCGGCTGAGGCGCCCGAGTCTTCGGTCGAGGAACCCGGGGAGGAAGCGGCCACTGTAGCCGCGACGGAGGAGGGGGAGCAAGAGCAGGAGCAAGACCCCGAGCCCGAGGAGGAGGTGGTGGCGGCGGAGGGCGAGGAGGAAGAGGCGGCGGCAGCCCGGGGGCAGTCGGCCGTGCCACCGCCGCCGCCGCAGCCCCAGCTGCCGCCGCTGCCTCCGCTCCCGCGGCCGCTGTCGGAGCGCATCACCCGCGAGGAGGTGGAGGGCGAGAGCCTGGACCTGTGCCTGCAGCAGCTCTACAAATAGTTAAGTAGCGGGGCTCGGTTGGGGGTGGGCCCGCTGTTCCCGCCGCACCGGCCTCGACGCGGCTCCCTCGGCCCCTCAAACTGCTCTTTTCCGCTCTTCATGCCCCCCCACGCCGGCGCCTGGCGCGGTTGAAAGCGCCCCCGCTGCTCGGACTTGGGCTGTTGTCTGCGAGCTGCCCACGCCCGCCGCGGCCCCCGCGCCTCCTGCCCGGCCCGGGAGCCGCCCCCCGCGCCCTCCCGCCGGGCCCCGTCCCCTGCTTCCCGCTTCTCCCCGGCCGCCCACTTCTTGCTCCACTTCACACACCCTTTCCCCTTCGTGCCTTGGAAGGTCCTTCCTTCCAGTCTTGAGAGCTCCCTCTTCCCAGCTCTCTTTTTCCTCCTGGAGGTTTCTTCCCACCCGGGTCTGTCTTTTCCCAGCCTGAGTCCCTTGTTGTTTGGCGGCGGAGAGACGCGACTCCTTTCTGGGCAGAGCTGCTAGGTGCCTCCTGCGTAACCGCAACAAAGATGATAATCCCAACCCCAGATGCACAGGAGGAGAGACTGGAGTAGATTTTCTGTCGGGCACTCGGTGTTGAAAGTGTAGATGGCTTAATACACGGAAGCCTAGTATCTTCGTCTAACTCACAATTGAGGGAGGTGGGAAGGAATTGGGTAAGCAAAATTTTACATGCGAGCCTTCAGGTGAAAGACAGTTGTAATTCGTTAAAGTGGAAAACTCTGGCTGGTTTGATTAAATTGCAGTTAGGTGCAGTATTTTCAGTCCATTAAGTAGATGGGGTAGGGGACAGAAAGCAGATGGCTTAGCTACACAGATGAAAGTCTAAAATAGAAAGGTCAAGGCTTTTCCTTTCCTCCCAGTTTTTATGGGCTTGAAATAGAAAGTTTACAATTGCTTTTCTTTCTGAATGGAATTGTTCTGAAATAATGACAAAGGAGAATACGAACAAGTTTCCGAGAACACTGGTAAACCTGGGGAGTCTTTCCCCATTCTGCTGATAGTTGTAATGCAATGTGTTACTCTGTACCCCTCAGAAAGTTTACTACTGCAAGATTCACTGCAGTTAAATTCACTTCTTGGATCTTCTCAAAAACCTAGATTAAGAGAAGGACCTGGAAAGTAAATGTTTTGTCTTTATCCAACCTAACAGACACCTGATCAAATCACTGTTCCTGTTAAAACAGAGGCTTGTCAATAGGGAAAAAGTATTTAACATGTCTGCTGTAGAAGTGGACTGTGTTGATGTCCCACACTTTATATGCTATTTAAAATTTAATTTTGAAATACTATCTGGTTACCAAAGTAATAATGCTTTTTGGGAAATGCAAAAGATAAAATGGCATGTAATACCACTACCCAGATATAAACAGTATTACCATCTTAGAGTATTTCTTCCTAGTGTTTGTAAAGTATCATAGAAAAGGGCTTATGAAATGTCATTTTTAATACTATATAAAGACACTTAAGACTTCCTGCTTAAAATAAAATGGAAATGTTTACCAAAGTGGAAGGATTTATCTCAGCATCAGACTAATTCTATTTTGACAATTCTTACCTTTACAAATGCAGTTGCAGAATTAAAGAAACACACATTTAAATATTAGAGAAGGTCCATTTAAAAAAAAAGAGTCATTACTTTAGAACAACTTTGAACATGTGCCATTGAAGGTTTTTTAAAAAATGAAATCTATGTAAAGATGATGGTAAGTAGATGTGTGTTTTTCCACATGGAAAGGAAGCAAGATTTTCAATACATGTATAAACTAGAAAAGTATTCAAATTATAAAATGGCCATCTAATTGAGAACAGAAGTTTAGATTTGAAGTAAAACTAGCAAAATTAAAGTTGGAAAACATTATTTCACCTTAAATCAGAGATTTCATCATATATACTGTTTTGTGCAGAAGCTATTAACCTATTTTTATTCAGATATAAAATGGCTGGCTTGTTTATGTAAAGTATCTTCAAGGTCCTTAACAGATTAAAAAAAAAAAAAAACCCAAGTCTCACAGTTTAAAAACACATACTTTTAATGCTTTTATTTTTTATTTTGTTATTTATAAAGGAAAATCATATCACTTAGCCACAAGAATCGAGACTGGAAGACGTTGGAGGGATAGATCATTTTCCTGTTCACTTTATTTTACAGATGAGAGAACTGAGGATCCAGATTCAGAAATGACAAATTATGTACAAATGATTCCAACATTTCCATAATCTCTGAACCTCAGAACTCTCCGACATATTGAAATGTTGGGTTGTCGAATTTCCTAGGAAATACTTTGAAATAATTCTGATTAGGGATATGTTGGAATTGCTAATTTGGAGAAGGTGAAGATTTTTTTTTCCCAAAATATTTTCTCAAATACCCACTCTGTTTATTTTGGGAATTCTTAATATTCTTTAAAACCTCTGTCATGCTTGTCAAATAGTGCTAAAATTCTTAAATGAAGTTACTTGAAATATATATTCACCAATTTCACAGTTGGGACTAATGTAAGAAGAGAATAACACTGCGTATAATAACAGTTTCATAAATCTCTAGCGTGTTTTTTTCTGTTAGTATTTTAGAAATATACAGTATGAAACTGCTAAACAGGTTCGCTGAAGAAGAAAAGGGTGCTTACCTTCTCAATACTGTTTATGTATACACTGGCTGAAATTTTACTTTTAAAAATGTAGTGAATGTCTTTGTCACTATTTTGCTTCTCTCAGAGTTTTTAGAATAAGAACAGCAGATATATTTATCATTCTTCATTTTGGTAAACACAAAGCTTAGGATTAGCTTGAGATAAGCAGTTGCTTAGATAAGTAAAGGATCAAGGTTTAAATGGACAAAATATGGTTATAATTAGCAACTTAAAAGTTTTTCAGTGTTCGGGACAGAATTTTTGCTATTAGGCTTCAAAATAGGAAATATGTACTTAGATATTTCTCTGCTAGATATAAACATGTAACATTTTGAAAGAAAAATAATTCAAAATGGTAAAACTCCCCTTGGATGAGAAAGATGTCTGTTGTGGGGTATAAATACTTTTTTTTTTTTTCATGATTCTTCCAGTAATTTTTTTTTTTAATTTTTATTTATTTATTTATTTATTTTTATTTATGGCTGTGTTGGGTCTTCGTTTCTGTGCGACGGCTTTCTCTAGTTGCGGCAAGTGGGGGCCACTCTTCATCGCGGCGCGCCGGCCTCTCATTATCGCGGCCTCTCTTGTTGCGGAGCACAGGCTCCAGACGCGCAGGCTCAGTAGTTGTGGCTCACGGGCCTAGTTGCTCCGCGGCACGTGGGATCCTCCCAGACCAGGGCTCGAACCCGTGTCCCCTGCATTGGCAGGCAGATTCTCAACCACTGCGCCACCAGGGAATCCCTTTTTTTTTTTTTTAATTCATTCATTTATTTTTGGCTATATTGGGTCTTCGTTGCTGTGCCTGGGCTTTCTCTGGTTGCTGTGAGCGGGGGCTACTCTTCGTTGTGATGCGCGGGCTTCTCATGCGGTGGCTTCTCTTGTTGTAGAGCATGGGCTCTAGGCGCGGGCTTCAGTAGTTGTGGCCCGCGGGTTCTAGAACGCAGGCTCAGTAATTGTGGCACACGGGCTTCGTTGCTCCGCGGCATATGGTATCATATCGAACCCAGACCAGGGTTCGAACCTGTGTCCCCTGCATTGGCATGCGGATTCTTAACCCCACCAGGGAGCCCCCCTAAATACTTTTTTTAAAGGACCATTTAAACAATTTTGTTTCAACTAATTAAAACTTAAGAATCAATAATAAATTAATGCAATACTTTAGAACTATATCACTGAATTCGTCTATTACTTGTCAATAAAATATTCCAATGATTTGGAACCTTTAGCTGTTAGTATAAAAATTATCTCCTTTACTCCTTTAAACTAAAATGCCCCCCAAGAGATTAAAATAAATACTTTCTAATGACATAATATTAGGATTTCTGAGGTTAATGAATCTCTTTGAAAAGGTGGAGGTGAGATATTTTATAGCTTTGAAATAATTTGCAAATAAAATTTACAGCTGATCTTGTAGCAGATATGAATAACCTTGGATAGGCTACATGGGTCAATACTGTATTCTATTTCTCTATATTTTACTGGGGATAAATCTATTTGTTTTAACCCAGCAGAAACAAATACTCTGAAGTCTTTATTAGAACTGTATGTCATTACGTTTTTAGAGCAGTTTTTTCCTTAGTTGTTCATTTAGTCTGGATTGGACTTCTCAAGGGGGAGACAGATATCCCAGCAGCCTGACAAAGTTAAGTACTTACACATGGTTTACAGTAGTAATGAGGGTGGGCACTTTAAAAATGGCTTGGAAAAGAAAATCATTGTTTATAGTTACTAATAATTCAGTTATATTGAGTTATGTGCCTCATTAATGACTTTGAGATAGGTTAGAAAACCATTAAACTTTGTCTATGTATATATATGGAAAAATACATGGATGCAAGTTATACTACTCATTTAGAATACCTTTTTTTCTTATTAAAAAGTAGTAAGAAGTAGCAAAAAGAAGACAATAAATACCAACCATTCAGTGTAAGCCGTACTTTTCAGGTTTTTCTTCTACCTCTCAGGCTGCCACTTCTCTGTGAGCTTTTAATACTCTGCCTAACCCTTTTATATTGGTGTTTGGTCCTTGGCCTTTTCTTTCTTTCTTTTTTTTTTAAAAATATTTATTTATTTATTTGGTTGTACTGGCTCTTAGTTGCAGTAGGCGGTCTCCTTATTGTGGCTCACAGGCTTCTTAGTTGTGGCTCACTGGCTCCTTAGTTGCAGCACATGAGCTCCTTAGTTGTGGCACTTGGGCTCCTTAGTTGCGGCTTGCCAGCTCCTTACTTGTGGCAAGTGGGCTCCTTAGTTGTGGCAGGCAGACGCCTTAGTTGTGGCATGTGAACTCTTCCTTGCGGCATGCATGTGGGGTCTAGTTCCCTGACCAAGGATGGAACCTGGGCCCCCTGCATTGGGAGTGTGGAGTCTTATCTACTGTGCCACCAGGGAAGTCCTGGTCCTTGGCCTTTTCAAGTCTGGTTGACTTATTTGTCTGTAGTCAACATCAATCTCTCCCATGATTGTGGTTATTGTAGTTATTCTAATGGCTCCTGACTCTGTCTCCGTCCCTGCTTTGACTGCTAATTGAATGGCTCTATCTAGATGGCTAAATATCTTCTCAAATTAAACTGTCCAAAACTGAATTTAATCCTCCACCTCCCTCTCTCTCCCCTGCAGAAGACAAAACTAAAACCTAATTCTCTTTTTGGTGGGTTCATCCCTGATTTCTCCTTCTCTCACCCTCACATTCAGTCAAATTTTGCCTTATAAATATCTCATAAATATGTCCTTCACCATCCCCTCTGTTATTGTCATCTCTTCCCAGTCTTACTCTTCAATATCTTCTCCCCAGTGTAGCCAGTGATTCCTCTAGAGTCTAGATTATGTAGATTGACTAATTGTCACCCACTGCTTAAACATTTTTACTCTTTCCCTGGAGTTAGCCAAACTGTGAGGTCAAAGGCACAGTCCTCCAGAAAGCCAGGTCTGCCTGAGGCAGAAGTTTGCAAGGAGTTAGGGTCCAAATACAAAGTTAGAGGGAAGAGTTCACAGAAGACCACCCTCACTTCTGACACTGACTATAAGTTTGGGGTTTCTCAAAAACACCTCCAGATTTGATAATTCACTAGAAAGAACTCGCTGAAAGCTATTATATTAATGGATTATGGTTCATTATAAGGAAAAGATACAAATTAGAACCAGCCAAAGGAAGGGATGCATGAGATGCTATCTAGAAGGGTTTCAAATGTGAAGCTTCCATTGTCCTCAGGAATGTGTTTCTCTCTCATGGAGTATTGCCAACCCAAGAAGCTCACCTGAGCTGCAGTGTCCAGAGTTTTTATTGGGATTTACTGATTGATTGCTCACATGGTTGAACTTAGTTTCCAGTCTCCCCTCAGGCTGATACCATGTGATCCAAGGGGCCCACCTGAATAACGAAGACAATCCTATTACTTTAGAAATAGGGATTTAGAGGTTACTCCCAGGAACTGAGGACAAAGGCCAGACCTCTCTTTGGGCAAAGCCAATTATTTACGGTACACTTTCATCACCTATTTCTCCATTGCCCTCCAGATAAAATCCAAACAAAGCTTTATAATCTTATCAGCCTCATCCCTGAATCACTATCCACCCACTCCATCCCACCTCTAGAAGCTACGCTTCAGCTGTTTTAGACTATTAATATATTAGTTTGAATGTGCTGTGTTTGCTCTTACTTCTGCACCTTTGGATATAACATACTATTCCTTCTTCTTGATCTACCATGCTATCCCACCCTCACCTCACCCAGTCCAATCTCTTACCCATTCTTTAGGTCTCCATTTAACATCACTTCCTTTGTTCACCAACCTCACACTCATAATGAGTTAGGTGTCTCTTCCACGTCCTCTTACAGAATACTCAGTGCTTATTCCTTTTGTAGCACTTGTTTAATTTATTATTTTTTTGTCCACAAATATTTATATATCTTTTACTTGACTAGTGGTCTTCAAAATAAGGTGTACCCAAAATAATCCATTTCAGTGAAGGAATAAAATATTAAAATCTTTTTCCTTGTATACAAAATATGAACTTAAGGGAATTCCCTGGCTGACCAGTGGTTTGGACTCAGTACTTTCACTGCCGTGGCCTGGGTTGAGTCCGTGGTGAGGGAACTAAGATATCCTGCAAGACACACGGTGTGACCAAAAAAAAAAAATGAACTTAGGTGCTAGTAATACTTGATGTGGGAAGCATGCAGTCTTAGCTGGAGGTAACTCCTGGATGAGACAGTATGTCTCTCACAAAAAGCAAAGCCCTTACCTTGGAATACACTCTTTTTCCCAGGCCTGAGGAATGTAAAAGAGATTAGCTAAGCTATCTCAAGCCAGGAGACCTCAGGGAACTGAGAGTCCTGGTTGTTCCCTATGGCTGGGGGCTGTGTGTGAGCCTGGTTAAGGGAAGATAATGTTCAAGGATAGTTGTTGTAAACTTGTTGACGTCCATGGTAGTGACTGAACTGAGACGATAAGCAATTCCATGGGATTATTGTCTAATAATAAGTTCCTTTTCTGTCTATATAAGATTCAGTAAATTCTAAATAAAGTGCCTAGCAACCATCAGTTGTCTTGGTCCTTCTGACCCCATACTCGCGGTGCTATTCAGTCCCTTACCCCTCTCCGTCGGGACCTGGAAGACCCCCTGAGGTGGCCGGACCATCGCAACTTGATATATTGATTGAGGTTGCAGCTTGTTCTGTATGACAGCTGACTTCATGTCAGACATGGTAAATGAGGTATCCTGATGAAGTGCAAGTTTCTTAGCTTAGAAGAGTTGACAGTGGCACCCTTACTCCAGTTTTCAGAACATTATGAATTATTGCAGTTTACCTGCTCTGATTAAATCGATTCATTGATTATATTTACTGGTTTTAACAAAATTAGCCCTTACAAAATAGACAATTGACTTTAAAGATTCCTGCAAAGTGCTCGCTTTGACAGCACATATACTAAAATGGGAAGGATACAGAGAAGATTAGCATGGCCCCTGCACAAAGATGACACGAAATTCGTGAAGCGTTCCTGAGGAGACTCTGGTGCTCGCCATGGCTGACGAAAAGCCCAAGGAAGGAGTCAAGACTGACAACAACGATCATAATAATTTGATGGGGCAGGATGGTTCTGTGGTGCAGTTTAAGATTAAGAGGCATACACCACTTAGTAAACTAATGAAAGCCTATTGTGAACAACAGGGTTTGTCAATGAGGCAGATCAGATTCCGATTTGATGGGCAGCCAATCAATGAAACAGACACACCTGCACAGTTGAAAATGGAGGATGAAGATACAATAGATGTGTTCCAGCAGCAGACAGGTGTCTACTAAAAAGGGAACCTGCTACTTTACTCCAGAATTCTGTTCCTCCAGACCAAGGAGACATTCTCAATTAGAAAACTGCAATTTGGTTCCTTCCACCACATCCTGACTCCTGCTGTGTAGCTTCTCTATTCTTTCATTTTCCTCTTCCCCATTCCTTTATTGTACATAAAGTAAATGGTGTATATGCACAAGCATATTGCATTTTTTTTTAAGTAAATGGCCAATGGTATGTTTTGATTGACATCAAATGGAGGTGGAATGGGGAAAAATACTGGTTCTGTGAAAATGCCCGCTTTTGTCCATGAGTGGCATGCTCATCAGCTCTTATCTTTATATTCCAGTAAGTTATTTTGCTCTCACTGTTTAACAAAAAAAGAACAACATAAAAATTCTTGCATACCTTGTTCGATTGGAGAATTTTAATGTTTTTCATTTATCATTGTAAAACCAAGGACAATTCTACAACTTTTTTGTATGTAGCTGTTACATGTTCATGTTACAATCTGTCTTTAAGTAGGGATAAATTACTCTAAAAGAAATGAATCCTAGATAGTTTTCCCTTCAAGTCAAGTTTAAATAAACTTCTTGTTTAAAATGAAAAAAAAAAAAAAAAGATTCCTGAAAAGAAATCATGGGTTGAACATAATATTTGTAATGCACATGTAAAAAGGAACAAAACTTAAGAGCCTATATTTCTCCCATCCTTACTTATATTAGATTTTTTTAAAGGTGATTATATTTGATGAGAAATCCACAAAAATGGAACTATTAAGTAGATTATGTGGAATACAGCTTACTCAAAGAAATACTAATATATTGCTGGTGAGAGTGGTGTGTATGCATGGATGTGTATGTATGGAATTTATATTTGTATATATACACACATGAGAAATGTGTATCTACATTTGGGGTGGGGGTATTCATGATGCTCCAAATTTTTTTTTTTATTCTTTTTTTTTTTAAACATCTTTATTGGAGTCTAATTGCTTTACATTGTTGTATTAGTTTCTGCTGTATAACAAAGTGAATCAGCTATACATATACATATATCCCTATATCTCCTCCCTCTTGCGTCTCCCTCCCACCCTTCCTATCCCACCCCTCTAGCTGGTCACAAAGCTCCAAGCTGATGTCCCTGTGCTATGCGGCTGCTTCCCACTAACTATCTATTTTGTGTTTGGTAGTGTATATATGTCAGTGCTACTCTCTCACTTTGTCCCAGCTTACCCTTCCCCCTCCCCATGTCCTCAAGTCCATTCTCTACGTCTGCCTCTTTATTCCTGTCCTGCCCCTAGGTTCTTTAGAACCATTTAAAAAAAATTTTTTTAGAGTCCATATATATATGTGTTAGCGTACGGTATTTGTTTTCTCTTTCTGACTTACTTTACTTTGTATGACAGACTCTGGGTCCATCCACCTCACTACAGATAACTCAATTTTGTTTCTTTTTATGGCTGGGTAATATTCAATTGTATATATGTGACACATCTTCTTTATCCATTCATCTGTCGATGACACTTAGGTTGTTTCCATGTCCTGGCTATTGTAAACAGAGCTGCAATGAACATTGTGGTACACGACTCTTTTTGAATTATGGTTTTCTCAGGGTATATGCCCAGTAGTGGGATTGCTGGGTCGTATGGTAGTTCTATTTTTAGTCTTTTAAGGAACCTCCATACTGTTCTCCATAGTGGCTGTATCAATTTACATTCCCACCAACAGTGCAGGAGGGTTCCCTTTTCTCCACACCCTCTCCAGCATTTATTGTTTGTAGATTTTTTGATGATGGCCATTCTGACCGGCGTGAGGTGATGCATCATTGTAGTTTTGATTTGCATTTCTCTAATGATTAGTGATGTTGAGCATCCTTTCATGTGTTTGTTAGCAATCTGTATGTCTTCTTTGGAGAAGTGTCAATTTAGGTCTTCTGCCCATTTTTGGATTGGGTTGTTTGTTTTTTTGATATTGAACTGCATGAGCTGCTTGTAAATTGTGGAGATTAATCCTTTGTCAGTTGCTTCATTTGCAAATATTTTCTCTCATTCTGAGGGTTGTCTTTTCATCTTGTTTATGGTTGCTCCAAATTTTTTTGATAGAGTGCTTGAGCAAGTGTTTGGAGGCAGTTGCATTAGATTATTAGCTACATGTTTGCCATCACATCCCTAGGTCAGTAATGACAGGGACATATACAACACACAGTAAATATTTGCTGATCCAGTGAATGAGCCAAGAGATTAAAAATAAGATATTATTCTTACTACTTTAAACTGCTTTTTAAAAAACTTAGTAAATTTTGCTATTCTCATATTTTTAAAACTTTTTATTATAGAAAACTTAAAGTATATAAAAAATAGTGTCCTTACCACCCAACCTCAGCAATGATCAATTTGTGGCCAATCTTTTTTCATCTATATCTTCACACGTCTCACCCCACCTCCCATTATTTATATTCTGTGTAATTTTTAAATGAATACACAATAATTTGATCACAGTTCTATTAAACATTTTAGGTGTTACCAATTTTTGGTTGCTCTAAGAATATTTTGACGGTCATCCTTTGAGCACACCTTTGGTTTTCTTAGAGTGTATTTATATATAGTATACAGTGTTGGGATTACATTTAGTATATTCACATATTTAAGGTTTTTGGTACATAGTTTTTAAATGTCTTCTAACAAGGTTTTACTAGTTTACTCTCTAAGCAGCTATATATAAGAAAAAGATTATTGGTGTTATGAAATGATTCAAACATTTAGAAAATAACAGAGAATAATAAAAATATCCATATACCCACCATTCAGTTTCAACAAATTATCATAATTGTTTAAGATTATTTTAAGGAAATAAAACATTTCATATGGAATTGAAGACTTTGTTGTCACTGTCTTCTATGAACCCATTCCCTTTTCTTTCTTTCCAGAGGTAATCTGTGAGTTTGGGGAATGTATCCTGCTCTCTATTTTTATATTTTTACTACACACATATTTGTATGGTCAGTATATGGTGGGCTTTTTTTGTTTTTGTTTTCATAAGTAGCTATCTTGAGACTAACCTTTTTAAAAAAGATTTATTCATATTGATACACATAGATATAGTTTTTTCATTTTAGGTACTATATAGCATTCTATATGAGTGTATTTGTTTTGTTTATCTAATTTCCTATTGATGGACAGTTGAGTTTCTAATTTTTGCATGTTATGCACTATAATGGTTAAAAATAGCTGCTCTAGTGGGTAAATCCTGAAATCTCAAAAGCTTAACATAATGTTAGTTTATTTCTTGCTCATAGAGTACCTTCAATGGAGAAGGCACTGTGTTCTATGGAGTGATTAAGGGACTCAGGCTAACAGAGAGTCTGTCATCTTAAATTTGTGGTTTCCAAGGTTGCTCTAGGCATCAAAATACATCCAGCAAACATAAGAGTGGAGAATGGTATTGGAGGTTTTTAGGGGCCAGTCCTTAGAAGTGGCATATATAATTTTGTTCACTTTCCATTGACTAGAATTCCAGTCACGCGACACCACCTAGGGCCCACATTTCCCAGCAAACAGGACTGGGAAATGTAGCCACTGGCTTGGCAGTTAAGAAACAACTTTATACTATGTAGAAAAAAACCACATAACTTTGGTGGATAGCTGGTATTCTCTGCTTTGCAAATAATTCTACAGTTTGGACATGTCTCCTTGTGTATGTGTTCATAGATTTCTTGAGTATATACCTAGAAATGGAATTGTCAGATTGAAGTTACATACACTTTTACTTTGTTAGATATTGACAGATTACTTTGTCCAACAGCACTGTATGAGAGGTCTGGTTTCTCCATGTTCTCACTAATATTTGAATTGCAGTACTGCTTGTCTTGTATTTCTACACAGCTGTGTGCCGTTAATGCCACTGAACTCTGTTGGAAAGAGGAGAATAGTTATAGGTGACTGTGGTCTTGGTTTAGGGCATTTTGGAGGAGGACACTTGCCTAAAAGTCTAGACCAGTGCTGTCCAATAGAAACATAATTGAGCCACATATATAATTTAAAGTTTTCTATTAACCACATTTTAAAAATGGAAAGACAGTGAATTTAGTTTAATAATTTATTTTATTTAACCCAATGTATCTAAATATGTTATCATTTAAACATGTGATCAGTATTAAAATATTATTGAGATAGTTTTCATTTTTTATAGCAAGTTTTCAAAATCCTGTTTGTATCTTACACTTAAAGCACATCTCAATTGGAATATCCCATTTAAAATATTTAGTAGCCACTTGGGGCTAGTGGCTACTGTATTGAATGGCACAGGTTTAGATTTAATAACAAAAACTTTAATTCTATAACACATATCTGACATTTAATTTCAAAGTCATATTCATTTATTTATTTAATATTTATTTATTTATTTGGTTGTCCCGGGTCTTAGTTGCGGCAGGCAGCCTCCTTAGTTGCAGCTCTAGGGCTCCTTAGTTGCAGCTCACTGGCTACTTAGTTGAGGCATGCAACTCTTAGTTGCGGCATGCATGTGAGATCTAGTTCCCTGACCAAGGATTGAACCCAGGCCCCCTGCATTGGGGGCGCGGAGTCTTATTCACTGTGTCACCAGGGAAGTCCCTCAAAGTCATATTTAAATGGATGCTCACTCCAAATTCATATTTATCTAGCCTTTGGAGAAACAGCAAGCTGAATTTGTTTTTCCTAGATTTCTTTCTTTGACTAGACAACTATATATATATATATATATATATATATATATACACACACACACATATATATACGCATATATATGTAAGAGCTTTTATTTATTTATTTTGGCCATGCTGTGCGGCATGCAGAATCTTAGTTCTGTGACCAGGGATCGAACCCATGCCTCCTGCAGTGGAAATGCAGAGTCCTAATAACCACTGGACTGCCAGGGAAGTCCGGAGAATAATATGATTTAGATTTAGATTATCGAATTGTTAATTTCTCCTCACATAGTTTATGGTGTGGTAGTTTTCTATTGCTGTGTAACATGCTACTGAAACTTAGTGGCTTAAAACAACATCCATTTATTATCTTACAGTTTTGTGGGTCAGAAGTCTGGTAATGTTCAGCTGGGTTCTCTGCTTAAGGTCTCGAGTCAAGGCTGAAGTCAAAGTGTTGGCCAGGCTGGACTCTCATCTGGAGGCTCAGCAGAAGGCTCCACTTCCCAGCCCACTGAGGTTGTTAACAGTCTAGATCTTTGTTGTAGATCTGAGGTCCCCATTTCCTTGCTGGCTGTGGGGTGGTGATGAGGTGGGCTGGTTATCTGTTGGTAGAAAGCGCCCACTCTCCTTTTCATGTGGCCCTCTCTATCTTCATACCAGCAGTGGCACATTGAGTCTTCCTTTTGCGTCAGTCTCTCTCGCTTCCCCTGCTACCAGTCAGAGAAAGCTCTATGCTTGTAAGGGCTCATGTGATTAGATCAGGTCCACCAAGATAATCTCCCTGTCTTAAGATCAACTTGCCGTATAGTATAACACAATCACAGGAGTGATATCAAGGTAGTATTCACAGATTTTAGTGAGCATCTTTGGGGGACCATTTTGGTAATTCTTTGTGCCACAGTAGAGAAGGAAGATGGAAGAACATTTTAATTATTTTGTTTAGAGGTCTTTTAATTTCACTTCCAAATGAAAGAAAAATACTTTGCCCATTTCTTTTTGTCTCTACTCCCACCAGTGTGGTCCAAGCTTCCATCACCTCTTGGCTGGCTGTAGCAGTACTCCTAACTGCTATTTCTTGTTCCACGTTTCCCTCCCTCCAGTCAGTTTTCCATATAACAGTCATCTGGGTCTCACCTTGCTCAGCCACTATGCTTTAGTCACAGTGGTCTTGATTTAGTTCCCAGAAACTGCCATGCTCTGTCCTGCCTCAGGGACTCTGTATTTTTGTTTTCTTTGCCCCAGCAACTTGCCCCCTTCTCTACAACTGTCCAACTCAACCGTTAGGTCTTATCTTAAATATCTCTTCCTCTTAGAGGTGTTTCTTTACCTATGGTCTAAATTAAGTCTTGGTTTTTGGTTTCCATGGTATCCTTTACTTTTTCTCTATATCCACTTATCATAATTTATACATATATGTATTCATGTGTTAGTTATTTGATGTCTCTGTCCCACACTGAGGGCAACAGATAAAGAATGTTTTGTTTACCTTTGTGTATCCAGCACCTAGTACAGGTCCTGGCACATAGTAGGCACTCATTAAATATTTATTGAATAAATGAATGAATCTTCAACTTTTTCTCTGCTCGGTCCAGGTTGTTTCCTTTCTAGATTTTTATAGGCCTATTCTCATTACCTTCTTTCTCTTTGTTATTATTTTCTTCCTTTGCTCTACTCTGAGTGGTGGAGGAACGTGGCTTCCTGTTTTATGTTATTGTTGGTATGTGTTAACATTTTCAACTAGCAGCAGAAAGATGTTTGCAGTTTTTATTACTGATTAATACTCCACAATTTTGTAAATGAAAATTTTTGTGGACTTAGAAGAGTAGTCTTGTGTAAATTCTTTGAGAATATTGTGAACAATGACAATTTTGAAGCATAATAATACTTTGTAGAGAGTAATGAGCTAGTTAAAAGGTTGAGAGTATTCTTTTTTTTAAAAAAAATCTTATTTATTTATTTATATTTATTTTTGGCTGTGTTGGGTCTTCGTTTCTGTGCGAGGGCTTTCTCTAGTCGTGGCAAGCGGGACCCACTCTTCATCGCGGTGCGCGGGCCTCTCACTATCGCGGCCTCTCTTGTTGTGGAGCACAAGCTCCAGACGCGCAGGCTCAGTAGTTGTGGCTCACGGGCCCAGTTGCTTCGCGGCATGTGGGATCTTCCCAGACCAGGGCTCGAACCCGTGTCCCCTGCATTGGCAGGCGGATTCTCAACCACTGCGCCACCGGGGAAGCCCGGTTGAGAGTATTCTTAATTCCTTGTGTGTATTTTCACTTAAGATTTTACCTTCTGGTGTATAGCTCTGTGGAAAACCAGTCCATTACTTCCTATCTTAGTTTAAGCCATCAAAGAAAAAGAACCGAAAGACTTTAACACAACACTGTAAATCAACTATACTTCAATTAAAAAAATAAATTAAAAATAAAAAGAACCAAAAGACTAATCTGCTGGGTTAGAAATAGCAAAGAAGAGCTTTTCCTGGTGACTTGATTTCATAATGAATTATAAGATTCCTACAGAAACATTACAGTTTTTGTCTTTTATAGATTTGAAGCATTTGACCTACTTCTACCACAAGGCACAGCCTCTGATCTTTGATATTTATTCACATTTTTCTACTTCGTGAATCTAAAAACAAAAACTAAAATAAAAACTGGTTTTTAATAAGCTTGTTTCTTGAGAAGTATATTGTGCTACAGCCAGTTTTCACATTTGCATATAAAAATAAGCAACAAAAATGTAATACTTTTAAGTTGATATATATATTACTTAAAAAATTGTCTTTGAGGTGTGTGGTATATAAAATTCTTTCTTAGGCTAAAACTCTAGAGGGCAAGAATCATGCTGTAAACATGTTCTTCATTGACCCTAACAAGTTATCACATAAATATGAGAGGTGATAGTCATTAAATCAGGCTATCACTGATTTTGCACTAGGAATGACCTCTGAAGTTTTGGAATTTGATTTCTGGCAACACTGAATATTTATTAGTTCATATAGTCTTGGTTTAGGCAGCTTATAAATAATCTCATATACTACTTAGAAGGAGACTTGTATTATTCACAGTCTACTTATACAATCAGAGGAACATAAATATTTTCAGTTTTTCAAGGTCATATGGAAAGTTAGCTGTGCATCTAAAAATAATTTTCAGTCTTTTAAGACAGATAAATACAACTTTGCATTTAAATGCCCTTTACCAGGGTAGTCTCTAATCATAAATATCTTTCTATAAGACTTAGTTAGCAGTGTAAACCAGAGGTTTACACCTCTGCACCTGAAATAATAATTGTAGGACTAGTAGTAGTAAGCTGCTCCTGTTTCTGTTGTTGCTACTACATTTATTGAGAGCTTGCTCAGGCACTGTTTTATATTTAATACCTCAGTTAATCCTTGCAAAAACTATTTGATGTTAGGTTCTATTATTAGCCCAATTTGCAGATGCGAAGGCCAAGGCACAGAAAGTTTAAAGAACTCAAGTTTCCACCATCAGTGGTGTCACTAGGACATGAACCCAGGCAGACTGATTCCAGGGGTTATAGCTATAAAGTTCATTTTATGATTTTCATGCTATGTTACAAACATGTTTCTATAGGGAAGAATCACAGTGAAGATGCAATTCAATTGTTTGATTTTTGAGCACTGCCATTTCTGAGTTTAGGCTCTTTATTTCTTGCCTTGATTACTTTGGTAGCCTCCTAACTAATGTGCCTGCCGTTAGTCTCTTTTCCCTCTAATCTAGGCTCCCTGGGTTTTCTGACATAATTGAATTCACTGCAGTTCTCTAAAGATATCAAATTATTTCTTGCCTCTCTGCCTTTGTAGATGCTGTTTCTTCCTCATGGAACATCACTTTCTTGGCTAACTATAACTAACCTACCTTTTGAGGGAGAGAGGGTGGTTGGATTTTTACTATCTTCAACCATAAAGTGCTATATTATTAACTATAAATAAAGAACATGCTAAGGTTTTTGCACCAAATATTTTTCTAAACTCTGGCCTCTAATGAAAGACAAGAAAAAACTAAAAATTCATGCTGCTTATTAAAAACACAATTGAAATCCAGAAATTCTTTAAACAGTAGACTGACAGAAAGTTCACAACTTGGTATATAGCTCATAAGGTGCCTGGAGATTATTTTTTTCCATTTTGTACTTGACTAATCCTGCAATCTATTTCGATTTTTTAACTTCAGTATCAATTGTTGAAGTAGCCAAAGGCACCTATTTTCTATAGAGTTTTAATGCCTAATATAATAGCCATCCACCCAACACAGTGTTTCTTGGAAAGAAATCCTTTAAAATTTTTTAAAATTAAGTATAAAGAGAAGTATTCTTTTGTTCAGTTAGTTTGCAATCTATACTAATGTCACATATTCAGTATGTTATCTTTTAAAAGCCAGTAAAATACATATTGGTCATTAATAAGCAGTGGATTATAGATTAATATAAAGCAGTGATCACTTGTTTTCTAGAAGTGTATTCCCATCATTGGGTCCTTATGCTGTAACATGGTTTTGGAATCATTATCATTGAAAAATCATTATTTCTTTGCATAATGCACTCAAGAATGGCTCAAAATAAAGCCTGTCCTTTAGTCAGAATTCCATTTTATATATTAAAATATCCAGTTTATGTTCAACATATACATGATGTTAAAGTAAAACTATCCTTGACTATCAAGGAGAGGGAGGAGGAAATAGGACAAGTGATATCACCTTCTAATGTAGGTCTGTAAAAATATATTGAAGAAGTGCACAGGCGCGCAGGTCCGGCGAGCGCAGGCGCAAAAAGGGCACAGCTGGAGCACAGCTGGGTGTCCAGCTTGCCGGTGTCCGAGCTGCCGCGGCCGGAGAGGAGTGGCCGGAACTGCTTGAATATCCACATTTCAGTTTCTGCACCTATCAAGAGTTTTAATTCATCATGGATAATCTGTTAGCAGAAGAAATTCAGCTGAGGGCTAACCAGGTTACTGATGAGTCTCTGGAAAGTACAAGGAGAATCCTGGGTTTAGCCACTGAGTCTCAGGATGCAGGAATGAAGACTATCACTATGCTGGATGAACAAGGGGAACAACTAAAACGCATAGAAGAAGGCATGGACCAAATAAACAAAGACATGAGAGAAGCAGAGAAGACTTTAACAGAACTAAACAAGTGCTGTGGCTTTTGTGTATGCCCATGTAATAGGACAAAGAACTTTGAGTCTAGTGAAGCCTGTAAGGCAACATGGGGAGATGTTGGAGACAACTCTACTAGCAATGTAGTATCTAAGAAGCCAGGCCGAGTGACAAATGGTCAGCCTCAGCAAGCAATGACAGCAGCAGCCAGCGGCTGATACATTAAATGTATAACAAATGATGCCAGGGAAGACGAAATAGAAGAGAACCTGACTCAAGTGGGCAGTATCCTAGGAAATCTAAAAAACATGGCCCTGGACATAGGCAATGAGATTGAGGCTCAAAATTGATAAATAGAACGGATCACAGAAAAGGCTGACACCAACAAAGATCGTATTGACAATGCCAATGCCAGAGCAGAGAAACTCATTGACAGCTAAAGCTACTGCTGTACTTCTTTATCATTGATTCACCTCCCTAGCGCCTCCTTCAAAGCCATTACCTTTCCAGAGTTTGAAATTTTGGTTCCACACTCTTCTAATCGGGAGATGATGTGGAAGAAGATCTAGGAGTAACAGCCCCCCTATTCTTTTATTTTCTCTTTTTCCCTTGAGGGTAGACTGCTGCTTAGTTTTCCTTCTAGTATTTTCTTTCTTGGTCCATACTCTTAGGTTGGTTTTCATACATCATATATAGTGTTATTTTTCATTCTCTCCATTTACTTAGCAGGTTCTCCTGCTTTCAAAATTTGGAAGCATTGCCAAAGGCAGCCATGTAAAAGGCAGTGGGGGCAGGCACAAGGAGGAGAGGCAAGGGATAAGAAGTTGTTACCTCAGTAAAACCTGCAGACCCTAAAGCCAAAAGTTGCATAACCACAGTGAAGATCTAGTTGGGTTTAATTTCTATTTAAGTTGCAGTTATTGCCAATTTAGGCCAATGTTTGGTTTTGGAGCCTGTATACACAATATTTTTGTTATACATCACAACTCTGCAACCTCTGCTTCAAAAAAGAATAGAATGAGTTTTCTTAAAGTGAGCTTAATTTCTGAACTCCTGGTGATTCATCTATGTACATAGATTCTATGATCCCATTTCATATTGCACCACATAGGAACACATGGTATAAATGAATGGCTTTTTATTTTCATATTATTAATAGTATCATGGTCCCATTACAGGCCGACTAACCTCATAAATTTGTCATTAGTCTTTGAAGAAAAAATATGTAAATATGTATATATAATATGAGAATTTCTCTCTACAGCAGGGCTTAAAATGTTTTGGAAAAGTTTGACAAAGTACATCACGTGAATTCAGATTTACCTCAATGCCAAGAATTATGTTTAGATAGGAAAAAAGAAACTTGTTTTGATCTCAGGTAGAAAATAGTTAGATTGCTTTGAGTTTTATGTAGCTTTAAACTATTTTTAAAACTAGAATTTATTCTGTTTCACTAAAAATGATTCAGAAAATTATGTCTTTGGTTTACTTATTGATGATTGCACTGTGATTCTCTTAGCCTTTTGTATTCAACTTCCAGAATCACATTTGTTTAGATCCTGAACAGTGTTATAAGAATCTGATTGGTATTTGTCACCTTTATTTAAAAACTAGCTTCTGCACACTTCTAAGCTATTAATGTTGATTGGTTTGACCAATAACCACTGTTTGATCCTTACAATTAAATTTTGTAACTAAAAAAAAAAATATATATATATATATATATATATATATATATATATATATAAGATCAAAATACATTGAAAATTAAGTGTAAAATAAAAGCATTCTCTCAGAATGAGGCCTTATAAATACTCAAACCAATTAAACATTACAGTGGAAAAGTTCATTAAATATTACATTAAGTAATTAGTAATTTTTATATTCCTACATAGGTCAAAATTACCAAACCATGAAACTGAATTTCTTCTCATTTCCCCAAGGACTATGAAAGAGATTTTAATTAAGCTTTGCTATGTTAAGAATTTCCTTGATTTTAGAAAGCTGTTTGTATGTTACTACAGCTTTTCTAAGTGACTGTCTACATAAAGATAACCTTATGTGTGGCTTGGTAATTTTGTGGTTAATGTATACCATGGAAAAGTTATTATAGGAATTCAATTCATGAAGCATATATGATCAGCTATGTTCAAGCAAGATATTGAATCATTTGGTATTTTGTAATATGTATAATTAGTAGTAAATCCTAATATGATTAGAGTTAAAGACAGTGTCCTTTCTTGAAACTAATGTTAATGACGTTTGTTTTCTTTACTTATTCACTTGTTTTTCACCTCATTATAGAAAGGATTTCAAATGGCAAATTAATTTTACTATAATGGGAGTAATATTTATTTAGTCATCAAAAAAAGTGAAGTATCTACCATATGCTAAGCATTGTGCTAAATGCTGCTTATACAGAAATAAAATACATATTCCTTTCCTCAAGAAGTGTGCGGTTTAGAGGAAAAGTCAGACAAGTTAACCAGTACAATGTGAGTACAATAAAAATTATTATTAACTCTGTTATGTAGGAGGTGATATACTAAGCGCATTACATTGTTATTTTCTATTTTTAAATCAGGAAATTAATATTTAGCAACATTAGTTAACTCATCTAAGGTCACACAGTAAGTGGTAGAATCAGAATTTGAACTCAGATATTTCTGACTCCAAAGCTTTTTATCTTGCTGCCTCTCTCTACTGGTAGGAGTTAAGACAGAGTGATGCAGAGGATTTATGGGGACCATAAGGTGGGTGTGCCAATGTAGGCTATTAGGTTCTGGAAGAGGATGCTTAAATTGAGTTTAGAAGACTAAATAAGAATTAGCCAAGAGGAAGAGGGAGCTGAAGAGCATTCCAACAGAGAGACTAACTTGTGCAAAGGCATAGAGATGGGAAAGCGTAGCCCATTTGGGGCTTGTAAGCCCTTATTTCTCTGAATAAAGGAGAGTAAACCTGCAAGAAAAACTGGAGAAATAACCCTCAAATCATTCATTAATTCATTTATTCAGTCAATATTGGGCACTGTAGACTGTATTCACTGCATCTCTGGGATGATACTGGAATTTTTAAAACTACAAGTCATAGAAATGCCACTAATGTTAACAAAATGCCACATAATCAGGAAAGAGAAGAACTTTATGCTCTTTTGTCCTCTAATTTGTTTTATTTGGCTTTTAGAACAATGACTTCTAAATTGTAAAATCTCTCTCTCTCTCTCTTTTTTCTGATCATTTCTCTCATCAGTACTACCTGATGCCAAACTGTGTGGAGATTTTAGAACTGAAGACTGCCTAAAGTGTTCTCAATTAAACTATGCTAAATTCTGTTTACTTCCTAAAGATTTAAGAAAGGCTAAGTATGTTTTTCTGTATCAGTATCCCCTGTATGACCTTATCTTTCAGAGGATAAATGTACTAAAAGTACTAAAATAGATCCTTTCAAGGACTTGTTTGGAGAGATAGACGCACATCAAGCTGCTAGATGGATATACAGGACAACGCAAGACCATGACCCAGATATAAATCAACATATAAAATCTAGGAGGTAGGCAATGGTTTTTCTGAGTTTGAAGGAGTGATGTTTATCATTAGACACATTTATCATTCAGTGATACGATTATTAGTTTGTTTTCTCCATCTTTACAATCTAAAGAGACAGTCTTCAACATTCATTTCAAATGCTGTCTTCTAGTAGAAGAATTTCCCTGAGGTCAGCTGGAAGTAATTATTCCCTACCCTGAACTTCCCAGCATTTTATCTGTATCTTTTAAAAATACATCCAATAATTCCTTTTTATAAGGTCATTTATATGCATGTCTCATCTCCTCTTTTAAACTGTACGTACCTTCATGTTTGATCCCCAGCACTAAGCTTTGTACATATAAGGCATTGAGCTAATATTTAATGAATTAAAGCATAGCAGCCCTATCATAAACTAAATCATTAGGGCAGTGTTTCTTAAAGTGTTGGACATGAATTACTTACTTCAGGATCACCTGGAATGTGTTGTTCAAAATGCAAGTTCCTGTGCTTCTGCCCACACCTACTGAATGAGAATTTCTGTGGTTTCCAGTAATCTTGTTTTGAGTAAAAACACTAGATAATTATGATGTACACTAAAGTTTGAGAACCCACTGCCTTAGGGAGAATGCAAGAATCCAAATTAAATTTACATTGAATTGCAGATGTGCTTAATGCTAAAAATAATAAAGTATAAACCATAATGGAAAAGAATATTAAAAAAGAATGTATATATGTGTATAACTGAGTCACCTTGCTGTACAGCAGAGATTGGCCCAACATTGTAAACCAACTATACTTCAATTAAAAAAAAAATAAATAAATAAAGTAGCGAGACTTCCCTGGTGGCACAGTGGTTAAGAATCCGCCTGTCAATGCAGGAGACACGGGTTCGATCCCTGGTCCAGGAAGATCCCACATGTCGCAGAGGAACTAAGCCTGTGCACCACAACTACTGAGCCTGTGCTCTAGAGCCCGCGAACCACAACTACTGAAGCCCGCATGCCTAGAGCCCGTGCTCTGCAACTAGAGAAGCCACCGCAATGAGAAGCCCGCGCACCACAACGAAGAGTAGCCGCCGTTCGCTGCAACTAGAGAAAGCCCACGTGCAGCAAAGAAGACCCAACGCAGCCAATAAATAAATATTAAAAAACGGTATTTTGTACATAGCATATAAGATGAAAATATAAGAAGAAAGAAATGAACAGGAAGATATTTTCAGTGAAGTTTATCTGTATGTCAGGAAAGATCAATGTTCAATATTCTGGAACTTTAGTCTTAAAAAGCATATTTAGATGTAAATAATTTAGAATATTGATGACCATTTTCTTTGAATGCATTTGAAGTAAAACACCATGGTTTTATAACTAAAGACTAAGAAAAGATGCTTTGAACATTCTTATTGGCACATTCTTGTATTGCTGTATGCATAGATGTCTTTTAAGGCATGATTTCCTATAATATAGTTTGTGACTCATAGTTTTATTGTAAGAAATAGTGTGGTTTAGATACCATTTAACAATATATGCTTCTCCTTATCTTTAACAACACACTGTATTTTAGATTTACTTGTCTGTGAATGTTTTTATCTGTGATTTTTAAAAATATGAAATTGTTGGTAGAATGTCAACTATCTTGACTTATGTACTGTTTAAATTGATAAGGGCTAGGATAAGCTGTAGCAAGCAAGTCCAATATAGATCTTCATCATCCAGGTAGTTCTTTTATTTCTAAAATATAAATTGTTGGGCTTCCCTGGTGGCGTAGTGGTTAAGAATCCAATCCGCCTGCCAGTGCAGGGGACACGGGTTCAATCCCTAGTCTGGGAAGATCCCACGTGCCGTGGAGCAACTAAGCCCACGCACCACAACTACTGAGCCTGCACTCTAGAGCCTGCGAGCCACAACTACTGAAGCCCGTGCGCCTAGAGACCGTGCTTTGCAACAAGGGAAACCACCACAATGAGAAGCCTGAGCACCTCAACAAAGAGTAGCTCCCGCTCGTCACAACTAGAGAAAGCCCACGCGCAGCAGCGAAGACCCAGCACAACCAAAAATAAATTTAAAAAAAATTAAAATATAAATTGTTTTATAAACTTAAGCTGTTCTTATAATAGTAATAAAGATAAGAAGTGCTTATAATGGAGAGAACTGGTCCAGGTACTATGTATATATTAATTCATTTAATTCTCACAACAACCAAATGAAGTAGGCAGTATTATCAACCACACTTTGCAGGTAAGGAAGCTAAGGTATTGAAAAAGAAATTTGTCCAAGTTCACATAGCTGGTAAGTGGCTAGGATATGAACCCCTACAGAGTAGCTTCAGAGTCAGCACTCTTAACCACTCTGCAATAACGTTATTATTTTTTTTTAACTAGCACATAACTTGACTTTGTCTTAGTCACTATCAGGAGCATTTTCCAGCAATAATAATAATAATTGGCAAATGTTTCCAAGTAAAAATTTTAAACAAATTCAGCGTATATCTAAACATCACCTTTTTTGAATGGTCTTAATGCTATTCTTACTTTTACTGATTTTACGTAGTAATATCAAGATTTCTTACTTAAAATTAGTTGGCTGTCAAAAGATTGTTTTGGCAATCTGATTGACACAAGTGAAAGTCCAGTAAGTTTATTTTATTTTTTAAATTTAATTTATTTCTAAAATTTTATTTGTTTTATTTTTTTGCTACGTTGGGTCTTCATTGCTGTGCACGAGCTTTCTCTATTTGTGGCGAGCAGGGGCTACTCTTTGTTGCGGTGCGCAGGCTTCTCATTGAGGTGGCTTCTCTTGTTGCAGAGCACGGGCTCTAGGCGAGCGGGCTTCAGTAGTTGCAGCATGTGGACTCAGCAGTTGCGGCACGCGGGCCCTAGAGTGTGCAGGCTTCAGTAGTTGTGGCACATGGGCTCAGTAGTTGTGGCTCACGGGCTGTAGAGTGCAGGCTCAGTAGTTGTGGCACACGGGCTGAGTTGCTCCTTGGCATGTGAGGTCTTCCCGGACCAGGGGTTGAACCCGTGTCCCCTGCAGTGGCAGGTGGATTCGTAACCACTGTGCCACTAGGGAAGTCCCAGGTCCAGTAATTTTAATTTTCAGAAGCTATTGGAACACTTAACAGATTTTTTAAAAACTATATTTATTTATTTATTTTTGGCTGCATTGGGTCTTCATTGCTGCACGCTGGCTTTCTTTAGTTGCGGCGACTGGGGGCTTCTCTTCATTGTGGTGTGCGGGCTTCTCATCATGGTGGCTTCTCTTGTTGTGGAGCATGGGCTCTAGGCATGTGGGCTTCAGCAGTTGTGGCACGCAGGCTCAGTAGTTGTGGCTTGCGGGCTGTAGAGCGCAGGCTCAGTAGTTGTGGCGCATGGGCTTAGTTGCTCCATGGCATGTGGGATCTTCCTGGACCAGGGCTCAAACCTGTGGCCCCTGCATTGGCAGGTGGATTCTTAAAAGCCACTGCACCACCAGGGAAGCTCCACTTAACAGATTTTTAGAAAATAAAAAAGCTAGATAAATATTCATACTGATCATTTTTTAAAATTATATATAAAAGATGTTTAGTAATACATATTCTTTTTGATAAAGCACTGAAGTTTTTCTCTACAAAGAGTACATTTTTTTTTAAATTTATTTTTTGGCCATCCTGCTGCAAGGCATGTGGGATCTTTTCAGTAGTTCCCCAACCAGGGATTGAAACCGTGCCCCCTGCATTGGAAGTGTGGAGTCTTAACCACTGGACTGCCAGGGAATTCCCAAAAAGTACATTTTTTTAATTGGTGTTTCTGTGGTACACATGAATAAAATATTTGTCCTCGGTCTGTGTCATTTCCTCATTTTTAATTCTATAAATTGGTCATTTTAGGTGTCATTAATTGTTTTGTTTCAATAAATAAATACTGAAGGTGATTTAACCACCTTGTAAAAATAGCTAACTTATGAATGCTATATATTAGGCTGTGTTTTAATATGTTAATTGTTTTTAAAAATCTATCCCATCAAAACACTAACTTGTTTAAAAAGTTCAGTTTTACAGTATCACCAACCTCTATTATAATCAGGACAGCTCAGAAGAGACGACATAAATTAGAGAAACCCAGAATGGAAAATAAAGAAGAGAGATTTTTTTACCCTTAGAATAAAGGGTTCCACAATGAGGAGGTGGGCTCTAAGAATCTTGAATAAAAAGATCATAGGTATGCCCAATTAAGGGGCTCTTAAGAGCATTATTTTTATTTTTTCAATGCAAACTTATAATCTAGTAAACTGAAAAGCAGATGAACATTGAATTATCTGTGGAATTCTTAAGGAAGGGTCACTTTTATATGGGAAAAGATATTTCTTTTTTTTTTTTTTTTTTTTAATGAGGATCTTGAATCAGATGCGTATGTTTTGATTGATTGATTGATTGATTGATTTTGGCTGTGTTGGGTCTTCGTTTCTGTGCGAGGGCTTTCTCCAGTTGTGGCAAGCGGGGGCCACTCTTCATCGCGATGCGCGGGCCTCTCACCGCCGCGGCCTCTCTCGCCGCGGAGCACAGGCTCCAGACGCGCAGGCTCAGCAGTTGTGGCTCACGGGCCCAGCCGCTCCGCGGCATGTGGGATCCTCCCAGGCCAGGGCTCGAACCCGTGTCCCCTGCATTAGCAGGCAGACTCTCAACCACTGCGCCACCAGGGAAGCCCCGGGAAAAGATATTTCTTGTACTTTTATCTTTTGATCTATATTTTGTTGTTTTGTTAATGGTGGAAAGAGAATAAACATCATTTTTTATGAACAAAATATTTTTTTCTAAGTTTGAAACCAGTATGAACCTTGCTGTAAATATTTAAGTTTTTAAAAATATAAATTAAATATTTGATTGTGCTACTAAACATATCATTTTACCTGATGGCTAGGGAGGAGTCAAACATAGTCAAGAGGGGTACCTAATGAGTACCTTTAGAGAGTACATAAAGCATTTAATAACTGTAGGAAGAATGATCGTGTCTTACTTCTCAAATAAATAGAATTTTAATTTACTTATACAAGGAAGTTATTCTGTATTTACTTATTTTATGTTGAGTTTCCTACTAGAATATAAGTTCCCTGAAGGCAGGGACTCTGTTTTACTCGCCATCCTATCCTCAATACCTAGAATACTGAATGCTTAGTACATAGTAGGTTTTCAGTAAGTACTTAATGAGTAAATGAATAGATGTTTATATATATATTTTTTGTGGTGAAATATACATAATAATTAACATGTTTTAAATGGCATTTTTATATCTGGTTAGATAAAAGACACATGCTCACTGTAGAAATATTTGAAACTATTATGAAACAGAAAAGTTACTTGTAGTTTGCAACTTCAAATAGCTGTTCTTTAGGAATATTTTTCTCTAATTCTTTTTTATGCAGATATATTTATAACTAAATTGAGATCACATATACACATAATACATATAGTTTTGTGCCCTGCTTTTTTAATTTAATACTTTCAAGTGAGCATTTTTCTAAATCATTAACTATTACTTGAAAACGTGTTAAAAGGTTGTTAAGGGTCTAAGTGCAGTTTTGCTCAAAATTCACAATAATAAATACATTTTACTTTGTGATTAAGACTATACATAAACATTTAACTGTATTAAAAATTGTAAAGCAGTAGTTATGAAGTGTGATGAAATCTGATTTTTTCATATGTTGTTTTTTGAAATATGCTTGTCACATCCCTCCAAGCTGATTTTGCATCTCAGTAATGGGTTGCAGCCTACAGTTGGAAAAGTACAGTTCTCTTGTATGAGTATTCTGTAATTCAGTTATGCCCCTTTTATTGGACAAATTCGGTTCTTTCCATTTTTTTGCCAGTAGGTATAAGTTCTTAAAAGTGTGTTTGAGCATATTTACCAAAGTAATTTATGCTGGTTATAATAAACTGTGGCTAAAGTGTTAAAATGTAAAAGTCTTCTTTATCAGTTTGATGTATATCCTTTCAGATTTTCTTTTTTTCATGCAAAGGTGAGATACACTGTCATATTATTAAAATTATTTTTATGGCCCTCCGTAGAGTTTAATAACTTGCCTTACATTGGTCCTGGGCATGGGCGTTTTGTAATTTTTGTTAATTTTTTCCTCCAGTTTTACTAGGATACAATTAACACATGATATTGTATTATGCAAAGTGTGCAAAGTATAAAGTGACTTTCAGATTTTTCTGTGCAGTCATTCACTCTCTATATCAATCTCTGTACACACATTTTTTTCCCTAAACAAAAATGCTGTTATTCTAACACCTTTTAAGTTTTTTAGTTAATGTATCATGGATATCTTTTCATATCAACATGTAAAAAGTTACACCATTCTTTTGTCTTCTGCCTAGTACTCCGTTATAGGTGGATCATATTCTAAACTTTCCATTGTTAATGAAGATTTGTGTTGCTTTTTTTTTTTGGCCGCACCACGCGGCTTGTGGAATCGTAGTTCCCCAACCAGGGATTGAACCCAGGGCCCCCAGCAGTGAAAGTGCAGAGTCCTAACCACTGGACTGCCAGGAAATTCCCAGTTTGTACTACCTTTAATAGTATATGAGGGAAAAAATTTCCCCATAGTGTTTACATTGGATATTTTCAACCTTGATTTTTGCCAGTCTGATGAGCAAAAAAATCTCTTTTATAATATGAATGTATTGGATTAGCATCTTTTCATATGCTTATTGGCGATTTATGTGTCTTCTACTAATGCTTGCTTATATCCTTTGTGGATTTTTCTATTTATTATTGATTTGTAGGAAATCTTTATGTATTATGTTTATTAGCCTCTTGAGTATTATATGTTGCAAATGGCTTCTCCCAGTCTATAAATCATCTTTGAAACCTTATTATGGAATCTTTTTCTATATAGAAGTTAAACTTTTTGTACTTGATCAAATCAGCTTTTTGTTTTCTTTATGGATTCTGGGATTTGTATCATGTTTTAAAGGGTATAACTGACCTTCTCCACTTATTTTCTTATATTTTCCTCTATACTTACAGCTTTTCTTGTTTATTCACTGAGAATTAATTTTTGTATTTTTTGTATTACATTTGGCTACTTAAAGTTGATATAATTATTCTGATAACTATACAACTCATAATAAGGAAGATTAGTGAGTTTCTTTTTTGTGACTTTTTAAAAAAATTTTTACATGTTTATTTTTATTTTTTTGGCTGCACTGTGTGACGTGTGGCATCTTAGTTCCCTGACCAGGGAACTGGGACCCACGCCCCCTGCTTTGGAAGCACTGAGTGTTAACCACTGGACCACCAGGGAAGTCCCAATCAGTGAGTTTCTGAAGGGAGTTCTAATTTTGTTAAAATGCTTGAATTGATGGTAAATATAGTTGGTTTGAGCATGAATCTAAGGTTTCTAAGGAGTTGGAGTAAGGGTAGATATTTTTTGGATAGGAAAACGTTTAAACAAAAGTGCAGATTTCTCAGCAGGCTTCACAGCCAATCAAGTTCATTTGAAACATAACAGTAGGTTATTTGACAAATTGTTGCCTTGCTGACATTTTCTCTCTTAGACTATAAGGGGAAAATATTTATATATTTGTATGAGAAAAAATCTTGAAGGGTATACACCAAATTATTAGCAATGATTTTCTCTGGATGGAGAGATTTCAGATATATTTAATTTTTTTTCTACTTACTGTGTTTTACATTTTTATCACTAAAAATGATATTTGTTTAGGGACGTCCCTGGTGGCACAGTGGTTAAGAATCCACCTGCCAATGCAGGGGACACGGGTTCGATCTCTGGTCCGGCTAGATCCCGCATGCTGTGGAGCAACTAAGCCCGTGTGCCACAACTACTGAGCCTGTGCTCTAGAGCCCATGAGCCACAACTACTGAGGCCGCATGCCACAACTGCTGAAGCCCACATGCCTAGAGCCCGTGCTCCGCAACTAGAGAAGCCACCACAATGAGAAGCCCGTGCACTGCATTGAAGAGTAGCCCCCGCTCACTGCAACTAGAGAAAGCCCGCGCGCAGCAATGAAGACCCAATGCAATAAAAAAAAAAAAATGTTATTTGTTTAGTAAAAATAATATAGCGGGGAGGTAAAGAATGCAATGAAGGATACTGCTACTCTGGATCTATTTATAGCCAATAAGGAAGAATTGCTTAGTGGATAGAAATGAAAGAAACCTTTGGAGACAGCGTGACCATATCATTATATAGTTTGTTATAGCTGGGGTAGAGAATTCTAGAAGTGGTCACATATATACATACTCTAGATTGTAAGAATAAAACTTATAAAAAGTGAACAAAAATATATATTGTCATGACCTTATGACCTGAGACTAGGAAAGGGGGGAAGAACACAAAAATAATTGTATAATTATACAATTACAGATTATAACGAGTTTTTTAAAAGGCAAAATCAAATAAAACTACTTTGACTCCACTTGGAGCAATCTTAGCTCAGGTTTTAAAAGGACATTTATAGAAGATGAATATATAAAAGTGACAAACATTTAAGTGTATCAGAAAAGCTAAAATCCGGAAATCACAGATGTGAGGAATATGCTAAAGATAATTATAAAATCTTAGTTATATTCAGAAACAATAATAAGGAAGATACATGCTTACTTAATATTAACAGCTCTTATTTGGTTTCCATGTTTTCTGTCAAGGAGAACAATCTTTATGCTGTAACAACAACAAAAAATTACCTAATAAAGGAGAATTAAAGTCCAGTATAGGTGAAATTAATTAAGGAGGCATCTAACTGCTCAATAGGACTTTTTTTCATAACCTGAACTAGTTATGGATGCTGTGCATACTTGTAGGTGAGAAAGCTAAACTTTGAGGAATTATTGGGAATAAGAAGAATGCAAGTGAGCAACAGGTAAGGACATTGACAGCATGTTGATCAAATTCAGAAATGACACAAAGCTTGTTGGACTTTTATGCAAGAAATGAAAACAATTTGTAAGTCCATAGCAACAAGCATTTAACAGATTGGTTTAAATAAGAGATTTAGTATAACTAAATATGTAATCTTGCATTTGGGTTAAAAAAAATGAGTTGAAGGATTGATGAAAAAGGATAAATAGCCTTGTGGGAGTATTTATGACAAAGGAAATTTCCCTGTTGGTAAACTTAATATGAATCAGCAGCATGATTTGCCTGCCAAAATTTGATTATTATGGTTTTCTGAACAAGGGAAGTTAGTTAGGCCACACCTAGCCTGTATCCAGATTTAGGTACCACATTTGAGGAAATTGGCATAAGTCCCAATGACAGCAGTATCAGGAATTTGTGGTGTAGAAAAAGAAGTAGACAATGTGAACCATAAAGTAGCTCTGGTACCAAAGATTATAGAAAAACAACTTTCAAACCAACAGAAGGAAGAATTTTCTAGTGCTTAGAAAATAACAGGCTGCCTTGAGAGGCATTGGTTTGTGTGTGTAGAGTTTGAGCAAGGCTAGTTTACTACCCAGGTAAAGTTGATACAGAGGGTGTTAAAATTCAAACGACTTTTTTTTTTTTGGCTGTGTTGGATCTTTAGTTGCTGCGAGGGGCTTTCTCTAGTTGTGGCGAGCGGGGGCTACTCTTTGTTGTGGTGCGCGGGCTTCTCATTGCGGTGGCTTCTCTTGTTGTAGAGGGTGGGCTTCAGTAGTTGTGGCTTGTGGGCTCTAGAGCGCAGGCTTAGTAGTCATGGCGCATGGGCTTAGTTGCTCTGTGGCAAGTGGGATCTTCCCGGACCAGGAATCGAACCCGTGTCCCCTGCATTGGCAGGCAGATTCTTAACCACTGCGCCACCAGGGAAGTCCTTAAATGACTTTTGAATGTATTGGTTTTGCATTTTTTCATATGCTATTCATCATTTGTATATCTTCCTTGGAGAATATCCACTCAAACCCTTTACTATTTTTTACTTGGGTTATTTGTCATTTATTATTGAGTTGTAAAATTTTTTATATATTCTGGATACAAGTCCCTTATCAGATATATGATTTGTAAATATTTTCTCCCATCCTGTGGGTGTTTCACTTTCTTGATAGTATCATTTGCAGCACAAAAGTTTAAAATGTTTTATATAGTCCAGTTTACATATGTACAGGCATACCTTGGAGATATTGCAGATTTGGTTCCAGACCACTGCAATAAAGCAAATATTTCAGTAAAGCAAGTCACATAAATTTTTTGGTTTCCAAGTGCATATAAAAGTTAACGTTTATACTACACTGTACTCTATTAAGTATGCAATAGCATTATATCTAAAAAACAATGTACATACCTTAAGTAAAAAATACTGTATTGCTAAAAAATCCTAACCATCACCTGAGCCTTCAGCGATTTTTAGTCTTTTTGCTGGTGGAGGGTCTTGCCTTGATGTTGATGGCTCCTGGCTGATCAGCTGGTGGCTGCTGAAGGTTGGGGTGGCTGTGGCAATTTTTTAAAATAAGACAGCCATGAAGTTTGCCACATCAGTTGACTCTTCCTTTTACAAACAATTTCTCTGTAGCATGCAGTGCTATTTGATAGCATTTTATCTATGGTGGAACTTTTTCAAATTTGGAGTCAATACTCTCAAACCCTGACACTGCTTTATCAACTAAGTTTACATAATATTCTAAATCCTGTGTTGTCATTTCAACAGTCTTCACAACATCTTCACCAGGAGTGGTTTCCATCTCAAGAGTAGGTTCCACTTTCTTCATGCATTCATAAGAAGAACTCCTCATCAAAGTTTTATCATGAGGTTACAGTAATTCAGTCACATCTTCAGGCTCTACTTCTAATCTAGTTCTCTTGCTCTTTCTACCACATCTGCAGTTATTTCCTCCACTAAAGCCTTGAACCTGTCAAAGTCATCCCTGAAGGTTGGAATCACGTTCTTCCAGAGTTCTGTTAATGTTGATATTTTGACGTCTTCCCGTGAATCACACATGTTCTTAATGGCATCTAGAATGGTGAATCCTTTCCAGAAGGTTTTCAATTTACTTTGCTCAGATCCATCAGAGGTATTGCTATCTATAGCAGCTATAGACTTAAGAAATGTATTTCTTAAATAGTAAGACTTGAAAGTCAATATTACTCCTTGATTCGTGGGCTGTAGAACAGATGTGTGTTAGCAGGCATGAAAATAACATTAATCTTGTATATCTCCATCAGAGCTCTTGGGTGACCAGGTACATTGTCAAAGAGCAGTAATATTTTGAAAGGAATCTTTTTTCTGAGCAGTAGGTCCCAACAGTGTGCTTAAAATATTCAGTAACCCATGTTGTAAACAGAAGTGCTGTCATCCAGGCTTTGTTGTTCCGTTTATAGAGCACAGGCAGGATAGATTTAGCATAAGTCTTAAGGGCCCTAGGATTTTAAAGGCTACTGCAAGGTTATTAATTGGCCTAATTTCAATATTCTCATGTCTCAGGGAATTAGGAGGCCCAAGGAGAGTGGGGGAGAGAGGTGACCGGCCAATTGGTGGAGCAATCAGGACACACACAACATTAGTAAGTTTGCTGTCTTATATGGTTCATGGCACTCCAAAACAATTACAACAGTAACATCAAAAATCACTGATCACAGACCATCATAACACAATATTAATGAAATATTGCAAGAATTACCAAAATGTGACAGTGACACGAAGTGAGCATATGCTGTTGGAAAAAATGGCACCGATAGACTTGCTTGACTCAAACAAGGTTGCCACAAACTTTCAATTTGTAAAAATAAGCAGTATCTGGGAAGTGCAGTGAAGCAAAGCCCAATAAAGTGAGGTATGCCTGTATTTTTTCTTTTACTTGTGCTTTTGGTGTTGCCTAAGTTAAGTTCACAAGGATTTACTCCTGTGTTTTCTCCTAAGGGTTTTATAGTTTTAGCTCTTACATTTAGTTCTGTGATCCATTTTGAGTTAATTTTTGTGTATGGTAGGGGTTAGGGTCCAACTTCATTCTTTTGCATGTGGATATCCAGTTGTCCTAGCACCATTTGTTGAAAAGACTGTTCTCTTCCCCACTGAATTGTCTTAACACTCGAATTTTTAAATAGTATAACTTTTATTTTTAATAAGAAATATCAATATAATAACTATGGAAGATGAGAAACTAATGCATAATTCTACCACCCTCGCAGAACTTCACTATTTTGTGTATTCCCTTCGAGTCCCCATCCCATAAACATATACATTTTATACAGTTGCAATCATAATTTGCTAATTATATATATTGCCTTTTTCACTTAGTATATGAATATGATACACACTTTCCATATTACTATATAGATTTCCAAATTATTTTTTGTTGTTGCCTAAATGTTCTGTCTGCAGGCTCTTACATAATTTAATAAATCAGTCCCTTATTTTAGATATTAGGGTTTACTCTAATTTTTTATTACTTAAATAACATTGTAATGATAATCTTTGTGCATAACCTATTAGGCTACTGTTGGATAATTTCCTTAGATAATTTTCTGGAAGGATTTCTTCCAACAAATATTGAAAACCAACTAGAGACTAGCTATCTAACTTTGATTTGGGGAATCCTGGGTTGCATGTGTTGTAGTTGTTGGCTCATTTAAGATAACAGTAGCAGCTGATACCTCTGACTGTGGTTCAGGCAATGTGCCAAATAGTTTGTGTGTGTAGTTATATTTAATTATCCTACAAATTCTATTAGATAAGGTATTCAAGGCCAAAGTTTGATAACTTGTCCAAAATTGTATAACTAATAAAAGGCAAAAATGGCATACAGGACTGTGTGGCTGCAAAACTCCACTGGCTCCCAGACCGGACATACACAATTATAATGGCAAGATTCTTACAGAGTAGGCTCTATTAGGTTAGGTATTTTGTGCAGAAGTTCTCTGAATACACATGACTTGTTAAGTACGAATGCATTATTGGCCCAAAGGTTGTTTTTAAAAAATAGGAATTAAGACTGATTTTTCTCTGTAGATTTAATGATTCATTATTCTTGGACCCCATGAACTAATCATTTTGTATTATTTCCATTTGTGTAGTGTTGCCATTCCAAATGGTCTAGAGAGCATGCATAACCAATATAGAAATTGTTTCTTGACTCAATGCAATAAAAAAGAAAATGGAAAAGGAATTAGAAATCTTTGATACTTAAATGTAAATCAAAATTTCGTGATATCTTAAATATATAAATTTTAGTATTTGGGGGAGAATATACACAATAGCACTTCTGATCAAGGCATCTAAGTCCTATATAATGTATATTTAATTAATAGTGTTCAGCTGTTAGTAGCTATTTCAATTGTAGAATTATTAAATGTGTTTAGTATTTGAAATAATTGCCTACAACTCATAATTATTGCTCTAGCCTGAAATATAAAGAGGAAAATCAGAATTATAAGAATAAAATGATGCTTGAAAAGAAACAGTAATTTTGAAATGCTAATAGCCTGAAAAAAATGGCTCTGCCACGTTCAGAGATAAGTTTTCTTTAAAGCATGAGAATGCCACTTCTTTATAGAAATTCTTGTTGCAGGTTTCTATTTTCACAGTCTTTCAGTACATCAAACTACGTAAAGTCTCTCCTTGATTTTCATCCAAAGAGGCTCTTTTCTTAAGATGGCGACTGGAGTAATTTGTATGCCCTAGACAGAAGAATGAGCCTCTTCAGTCTGGTGGAATAGTATTTTCATCAAGGTGTAGCTTCAAGAGGGATCACATATAACTGTGAGGGAAGAAGGGTACATTTATTTTGCTGAAGAAGTCCATTTCACCAAATGCCAATTCCCTGAATTTGCTTCTTTTTAACTAGAGTTAGTTGATCGGTTTTCATATTTTTAAGTAACATTTCAAAGAATATTCAATTTGTTTCTCCTCTAATTCCTTGCTGCTGTTAAGGAGGTGGACAGAGAAAAACTTTTCATATTCAGGAATATAATTGCAATGAATATATTCTTTATCAGTGGAGAATTTGGAGACTTTAGGCCTAGTCCTCTTCCTTTGTCTGCCTCTCAGTCTCTGGTGACGTTAGCGGGGATTTAGGGCAAACAAATTGAACGTTCCTTTAAATGCTATTATGAAGACAAATCCTGTCAACTCAAGACTTAAGGTGAATTCAGTGAATTGGCCTTTAGATAAAATGATTTTTGGTAAATTTACTTTTGGCCAATGACTCAGAGCTCACCTAACCAGCCAGATCAACTGAATTAATCCTAATAATGACGTGGCAGATGCTTCAGGTGTATTGCTTTCATATCCTCAAGATTGAGAATTTTCATGATGACAGATCACAAAACGGGCTATCAAACTTAACATGAACGATGGCCTAGTAAAAGCAATTAGATGACCTTTTCTATCTTTTATGATGATAGACTTCTACACCTTGAGCCTTTCACTCTCACTGGAGCTCAAGCCCGTATTTCTAAGAGAACATAGGAAGCATAGTCACTTTTCTTTTTAGTACGTCCAAATCAAGATTCTGCCTCTTTCCTTACCAAATAGCACCTCTTTAGAATTTCTAAAGACTCAGTCATCTCATTCTTTTCCATCCCCACTTCTATTCAGTTATTCCCCACTTTCATTCTGTCATTTTTTTGAAATGTCTCAGAGTCTCTATTCTTATTGCAACCACCTTAGTTCAGGTCTTCATTTTTATGCCTTTTAGTTGTTTTCCTGCTTACATCCTTCTCTCTGGTAGTAGGTTAAATTTACACTGCTTTCATCATGCCTCTCTCTGAGGTAATCCCAGGAACTCTGCAAAATTCACTAGCTAACCTCTCTGTCTCAATGTGTAGGATGTTTTATCAGAAGAGCAATGATCCAGTAGTGCTTTTCTTGTTAACTTGACATCTACCTGCTGTCTGAACAAAAGGCATCTTATTCTCATTTTTTCTACTTAGATGACTTCTAGATGTGATCTTTTGCATGGTACTTGTGATCCTAGCCTATTGCCTTCTCCTGATGTGATACACAAGAACCCTGTTGCCTATTTCAGACATTCAGCAAGCATTTGATTTTTATCTAATTCCATGCTCTCAATTTATCAAGTAATCTAATTTCTCAGGCTTCAGTTAGATGTCATTAAGATCTCTTCCCTCACCACTGGCACCATCACCCCCGCCCCCTCAAGACTGGGTTAGACATCTCACCCATGTTCAGTACAGTATATATCTCACTATTTCGAAATAGCTAGTTTTTTTTTTCCAGATATAATTGACATATAACAGTTTCAGATGGACAGTGTAATTCAATGTTTGTATATATAGAAAAATGATGACAGTAAGTCTGGTTAACATTCATCACCATACATAATTACAATTGTTTTTTTTCTTGCAATGAGAACTTTTAAGATCTACTCTCTTAACAACTTTGAAATATACAGTATGGTACTAGTACAGTCACCATGCTGTACATTACATCCCCCCGACTTTATTTTATAACTGGAAGTTTGTACCTTTGACTCCTTTCACCCACTTCTTCCACCCTCACCCCCAGCCTCTGGCAACCACCAAATCTTTTTTTTTTTATTTTTTAATTTTTATTTATTTATTTATTTTTGGCTGTGTTGGGTCTTCGTTTCTGTGTGAGGGCTTTCTCCAGTTGCGGCAAGCGGGGGCCACTCTTCATCGCGGTGCGCAGGCCTCTCACTATCGCGGCCTCTCTTGTTGAGGAGCACAGGCTCCAGACGCGCAGGCTCAGTAGTTGTGGCTCACGGGCCTAGTTGCTCCGCGGCATGTGGGATCTTCCCAGACCAGGGCTCGAACCCGTGTCCCCTGCATTGGCAGGCAGATTCTCAACCACTGCACCACCAGGGAAGCCCCCACCAAATCTTTTATGAGAGTTCGGTTTTTAATTTTTTTTTAGATTCCACGTAAAAGTGAGATCATATGATATTTGTCTTTGTCTGACTTATTTCACGTAACATAATGCCCTTAAGGTCCATTAATATTGTTGCAAATGGCAATATTCCTTCTTTTTTATGGCTGAATAACACTCCATTATATATATATACTACATTTTCTTTATCCATTCATCCATTGATGAACACTTAGGTTACTATCATGTCTTGGCTATTGTTAATCATGCTACAGTGAACATGAGGGTGCAGATATCTTTTTGAGTTAGTGTTTTCATTTATGGAAGTTCCATTTTTATTTTTTTGAGGAATCTCCATGCTGTTTTCCATAGTGGCTATACCAATTTACACTCCCACCAACAGTGCACAAGAGTTCCTTTTTCTTCACATTCTTGCCAACACTTGTTATTCATTGTCTTTTAGATAATAGCCATTCTAACAAGTATGATACCTCATTGTGGTTTTGATTTGCATTTCCCTGATGATTAGTGATGTTGAGCATTTTTTCATGTACCTGTTGACTATCTGTATGTCTTCTTTGGAAAAATGTATGTTAAGATCCTCTACCCATTTTAAAAATCACATTGGTTTTTTTGCTATTGAGTTGTATGTTTTGGAATATGAACATCTTGTCAGATATGTGATTTGAAAATACTTTCTCCCATTCAGTAGTTTGCCTTTTCATTTTGTTGCTGTGCAGAAGATTTTTAGTTTGATGTAGTGCCACTTGTTTATTTTTGCTTTTGTTGCCTTTGCTTTTGGTATCAAATCCAAAAAATCATTGCCACGACCAATGCCAAGGAACTTACTGCCTATGTTTTCTTCTAGGAGTTTTATGGTTTCAGGTCTTATGTTCAAGTCTTAATCAATTTTGAGTTAATTTCTATGTATGGTATAAGATAATGGTCCAGTTTCACAGTTTTGTTTTGTTTTTTTTAAGTTTTTCCCTTTTTTAAAAAAATTTTTTTATTTTTTGGCTGCACCATGCAACATGTGGGATCTTAGTTCCCCGACCAGGGATCGAACCCACACCCCATGCATTGGAAGCATGGAGTCTTTAACCACTGGACCGCCAGGGAAGTCCCAGTTTCAGAGTTTTGTTTGTTTGTTTTTATCGTCGCCACCAGAAAGTAAAGTTCTTGAGGGCAGGCACTACGGAATTTTCACTCTAGCACAATGTGTGGCAGTTCTTGTGTACTTGTGAAATTGTTATTGAATAAATGAATTAATTCAGCAAACATTTATTGAGGACTCAACTATGTGACAGACACGGTGATGTACATGTCATTGAAAAAGGCAGATATGGTTTCTGCCTTTAGGATCTGGTGGGAAAGGCAAATGCTAAACAAATGGCCAATTAGGGTAGTCTGGTAGACACCATCAATTCCTTCCCTTTATATCCATGCATACTATTTTTCATGTCAAGAAGTAGAGTCTAGTTCTCCTCACCTTGAGTCTGAACTGGCCTCAGTTCCTTGACGAAAACAATGAGGCAGAAGTGATGTTTTGGAACTTTTGAGACCAAGTCTTAAGAAGCCTTGCAGTTTCTACTTGGGTCTCTTAGAATGTTTTCTCTTGGAATGATCCCTCTCAAAACCCAGCCACTATATTGTGAGAAACTGAAGCCACATGGAGAGGGTTTGTGTAGGCACTCAGTCCTTGCTGAGCTTTGATAACATCAACTTGCCATGTGAGAGAGCCCTCTTGGACAGCTAGTCCAGTTGAGCCTTTAGATGACTTCATTCTCCAGGACCATCTGACTACAGCCACTTGTGAGAAGATCAGGTGAGAACTACACAGCTAAGCCTTGTCCACCCACAGCCTCTTGAGAGAGAATGAATTGTTTAAAGCAGCTAAATTTAGGGGTGGACATGAACAGGAATAAAGGGAAAACCTAATTTAGATGATCGGAGAAGCCAACCTATAATTGTTTAATAATGTTTTGTCTTTCCTGCTCAACTATACATTTCATGAAGGCAGAGACTATATCTGCCCTGTTCTTAACTGTATCCCCAGTACATGGCATATATGCTTAATACCTGCTGAAGTAACGGTGAAGAACTTTTACTAGATTCTCAAAGAAGTCTATAACTACAAAAAAGTTAAATTTACTTCATTAGCAGAAAAACATTCCTCCTTGTCCATCTTGTGTAGCAGTGCTTCATTCTATTCAAGCACAAAATTCCAGGTTTTCTGGACTGACTAAATACCCTACACCCAGGACTCAGGTGATTGGGGCATTATTTTCCTTCCAGAGATTATGGCTGAGCACTAGGCCTTTGAACAACTTTGGGGACTTAATCATGATGGGGCACATCACATACATAGATGAGGTTAGGCAGGTGATGAGAGGGACTGATGCCAAAGAGCACAGAAGTGGGCCTACTTACTGGAAGAAAACTAAGGCTCAGATGAAGTCTGTTATTCTATCATATCCCCTATAACCCTTACCTATTTTATTTTCTATTATTCCCCACATGAACTGTCTGCCTAATTTCATTTTACTATGGTCCAGGAAGTAATTCTTTACTCAGGTTTTACTTAACATTGCTTCTTCCTCACATACCATTCTTAGTCCCACCTTTGTGTCTTTCTTTGCATGTGTCTTTCCCCTTCCCTTGATTAGCCTTTCCTCTCCTTTCTGCTTATATATATCTTTTGGGAGCTATTTTAAGTCTACATCCTCTCTGAAAAGTTACTGGAAGATTCCAATTTAAGTATATCTCTCTTCCCTGAGATTTTTTTTTACTTTACATGAAGTTTACTACCTTTTTTAAAAAATTAATTTGTTTATTTATCTTTGGCTGCGTTGGGTCTTCGTTGCTGCATGTGGGCTTTCTTTAGTTGAGGCGACCGGGGGCTACTCTTCCTTGCGGTGCGCGGGCTTCTCATTGCAGTGGCTTCTCTTGTTGCAGAGCACGGGCTCTAGGTGCACAGGCTTCAGTAGTTGTGGTGTGCAGGCTCAGTAGTTGTGGCTCACGGGCTCTAGAGCACAGGCTCAGGAGTTGTAGCGCATGGGCTTAGTTGCTCTGCAGCATGTGGGATCTTCCCGGACCAGGAATCGAACCCGTGTCCCCTGCATTGGTAGGCGGATTCTTAACCACTGCGCCACCAGGGAAGTCCCAATTTTGCCCATTTTTAAGTTGAGTTGTTTGTCTTTCTTGTTACTGAGTTGGATAACAGTCTTTTTAAATTTAATTAATTAATTAATTTATTTATTTATTTTTGGCTGCATTGGGTCTTTGTTGCTGAGTGCCGGGCTTCCCTAGTTGTGGCGAGCGGGGGCTACTCTTCATTGCAGTGCACGAGCTTCTCATTGTGGTGGCCTCTACCATTGCAGAGCACGGGCTCTAGGCTCGTGGGCTTCAATAGTTGTGGCTTGCGGGCTCCAGAGTGCAGGCTCAGCAGTTGTGGCACCCGGGCCCAGTTGCTGTGCGGCATGTGGGATCTTCCTGGACCAGGGCTTGAACCCATGTCCCCTTCCTGAACCAGGGCTCAAACCCGTGTCCCCCGCACCGGCAGGCAGATTTGTAACCACTGCGCCACCAGGGAAGCCCCTGGATAACAGTCGTTGTTTGCAAATATTTTCTTCTATTGGGTGAATTGTCTATCCTTTTTTTTTTTTTTTTATTAACTGCGCCATGCGGCTTGTGGGATCTTAGTTCCCCAACCAGGGATTGAACGTGGGCCCTCGGGAGTGAAAGCACAGAGTCCTAACCACTGGACCGCCAGGGAATTCCCTATCTATCCTTTTTTTTTTTTTTTTTAAATTAATTAATTAATTAATTTATGGCTGTGCTGGGTCTTCGCTTCTGTGTGAGGGCTTTCTCCAGTTGTGGCAAGCGAGGGCCACTCTTCATTGCGGTGCGCGGGCCTCTCACTATCGCGGCCTCTCTTGTTGCGGAGCACAGGCTCCAGACGCGCAGGCTCAGTAATTGTGGCTCACGGGCCCAGCTGCTCCGCAGCATGTGGGATCTTCCCAGACCAGGGCTCGAACCCGTGTCCCCTGCATTGGCAGGCCGATTCTCAACCACTGCGCCACCAGGGAAGCCCCACCTATCTATCCTTTTTTTAAAATGGTGTCTTGAGCGAGCAGAATTTTTAAAATTTGATATCAGTTTTTTCTTTTATTGTTACTGCTTTCTTGCTCTAAGAAATCTTTGCCTATCCCAAAGTTGCAAAGATACCGCTTTTAGCCTTATGTTTAGGTCTCTGATCCATTACACGTTAATTATTGTGTTCAGTGTGAGGTAGAGATTGAGGTTCACTTTTTTTCATATGGATATCCAGTTGTTCTGACATGATTGTTGAAAAGATTTTCCATTTCCCATCGGATTGCTTTGTTGCTTTTCTTGAAAATCAGTTGATTAGACAAATAAGTTTTTTTTTTTTCATTTTTCTCTTTTTGTGATCTGTTTGTCTTTTTATATGCCAGGATCATGCTGACTTGATTACTGTAATTTCATACTAAGTCTTGAAATCAGGTAATGTAAGTCTTCCAACTTTGTTTTTCTTTCTCAAGATTGCTTTGGATTTTTTAGGTCTTTTGCATTTCCATATAAATTTTAGAATCAAGCTGTCTATTTCTACAGTATTCCTGGTAGGGATATGCATGGGATTGCATTGAATATACACAGATCAATTTAGGAAGAATAGAAATCTTACTAATGGTGAGTCTTCCAACCCATGAACATTATATATATATCTATATATTTAGTTTTCAGTGTAGAGGTCTTGCATGACTTCTGTTAATTTATTCCTAACTGATTTGTTTGTTTGTTTGTTTTTTTCCTTTTTTTCTTTTTTTTAAAGTTATACAATTTATTTATTTATTTATTTATTTATTTATTTATGGCTGTGTTGGGTCTTCGTTTCTGTGCGAGGGCTTTCTCTAGTTGCAGCAAGTGGGGGCCACTCCATCGCGGTGCACGGGCCTTTCATTATTGCGGCCTCTCTTGTTGCAGAGCACAGGCTCCAGACGCTCAGGCTCAGTAGTTGTGGCTCACGGGCCTAGTTGCTCAGTAGCATGTGGGATCTTCCCAGACCAGGGCTCGAACCCGTGTCCCCTGCATTGGCAGGCAGATTCTCAACCACTGCGCCACCAGGGAAGCCCAACTGATTTGTTTTTTGAAATGATTGTAAATACAATTAAAAAAATACTATTTTCCCAATTATGTACTACTAGTATCTAAAAATACAACTGATTTTTAAAAATATGTATCTTACAACTGATTTTTGCATGTTGACCTTGTATCCTGTAACATACAACTATTAGGTTTAGTAATTGTTTTATATATTCTTTAGGATTTTCTATGTACCCAAATTATGTCATTTGTGAGCAGGTACAGTTTTACTTCTTCCATTCCAACCCTTGTGCTTTTTTTCCCCCTTGTCTTATTACACTGTCTAAAACCACCAGTACAACATTGAATAAAAGTGGTAAGAGCGAACATACTTGCTTTGTCCTTGATCTTAGGGGGAAACTGTAAATATGTCACCATTAAGTGTGATATTAGCTGTAGATATTTTACTTGTCCTTTGTGAGATTGGAAAAGTTCCATTCTGTTTCTGATTTTCTGAAAGTTTTTTTCATGGATGGATATCAAATTTTGTCAAATGTTTTTTCTGCACCTATTTAAATGATTGTATGTTTTTTGTCCTTTATTCTGTTAATACAGTGAATTACCTTCTTTTTTAAAAATGTTAAACCAATCTTGCATTCTGGGGATAAACCTCCCTTAGTCATGATATATTGTCCTTTTTATATATTGCTAGAATCAATTTACTAATATTTTGCTTTAGATATTTACATCTTTCTTCATTAAGGACCTCAGCCTGTAATTTTTAATTTTTCCCTTCTTTTCCGCTCCCTCCCTTTCTCAGTCTTAATCTCTCTCTCTTCCCGCACCCTACCTCCTCCTCCTCCTCCTTTTTCTTTTTTTCTTTTTATAAATTTATTTATTTTTATTTTTGGCTGCATTGGGTCTTCGTTGCTGCACATGGGCTTTCTCTGGTTGCGGCGAGCGGGAGCTACTCTTTGTTGCGGTGCGTGGGCTTCTCATTGCAGTGGCTTCTCTTATTGCGGAGCACGGGCTCTGGGCACGCGGGCTTCAGTAGTTGTGGCACGCGGGCTCTAGAACGCAGGCTCAGTAGTTGTGGCATACGGGCTTAGTTTCTCTGTGGCATGTGGGATCTTCCCAGACCAGGGCCTGAACACATGTCCCCTGCGTTGGCGGGCAGATTCTTAACCACTGCGCCACCAGGGAAGCCCTCTTCCTTTTTCTTTTTGTAATTTCTCTGCGTTTATTAGTGGGTTTTGTTGACCTCATGAAATGTTGAAAAATATTATCTTCCAGTTTTCTGAAGGAGTTTTATAACATTGATGTTCTTTTTTTAAGTGTTTGATAGAATTCACCAGTAAAACCATCTTGGCTTGGAGTTTCCTTTTTGGAGAGGTTTTTGATAAATTCTGTTTCTTTAATAGATATAGGTGTTTTCAGATTTTCTATGTCATCTTATGTAAGTTTTGATAAATGGTGTTTTTCAAGGAATTTATTTCACCTAAGTTGTCAAATTTATTGGCATAAAAGTGTTTATAATGTTCCTTTATTATCCTTTTAATGTCTGTAGGATATAGGGTGATATTCTCTTTCATTTCTCAAGCTGGTGTTCTATTTATTTTTTTCACTAGTCTAGCTAGGATGTTATGAATTTTGTTGATTGTTATCCATTTTGTTGATCTTTTGAAAGAACCAACTTTTGGCTTTATTATTTTCTCTATTATTTGTCTGATTTCTACTTCATTGATTGCAGGTCTGTATTATTTCCTTTGATTTATTCTGGGTTTACTCTGCTTTTCTTTTTCTAGATTTTAAAAGTTGAACCTTTCAGTCATTTATTTTCTTGTTTTCTATTGTAGGCATTTAAAGCTATAAATTGCCTTCTAAATACTGCTTTAGCTGCATCCCACAAATTTTGATATGTTGTATTTTCATTACAGTTCAGTTTATAATTTTTGATGACCTGTGGGTTATTTAGAAGCATGTTGTTTAGTTTCCAAATAGTTAACAAGTTTTTCTTAGCTATCTTTTTGATTTCTTTTTTTAAAAATAAATTTATTTATTTTATTTTTGGGTCTTTGTTGCTGCGTGCAGGCTTCAGTAGTTATGGCACGTGGGCTCAGTAGTTGTGGCTTGCGGGCTCTAGAGCGCAGGCTCAGTAGTTGTGGTGCACAGGCTTAGTTGCTCTGCAGCATGTGGGATCCTCCCGGACCAGGGATCGAACCTGTGTCCCCTGCATTGGCAGGCAGATTCTTAACCACTGCACCACCAGGGAAGTCCCTTGATTTCTAATTTAATTGCATTATGGTCAAAGAACGTACTCTGTATGATTTCAATTCTTTTACAGTTGACACTTGAACCATAGGGAGGGTAAGTGCGCTGACCACCCCTCCTAACCCCCCCACTCCCTCTGCCCAGTTGAAAATCTGCGTATAACTTACAGTTGCCCTTCTGTATCTGTAGTTCCGCATTTGTGGATTCAAGCAGCTATGGATTGTGTATTATGGTAGTATGTGTTTATTGAAAAAAATCTGCATATAAGTGGACCTGCACAGTTCAAACCTGTGTTGTTCAAGGGTCAACTGTATTTTTTAAAAAATATTTCTTTATTTATTTGGCTGCATCGGGTCTTAGCTGCAGCACGTGGGATCTTTTGTTGTGGTGTGTGGGCTCTCCAGTTGTGGTACGTGGGCTCAGTAGTTGTGGCGCATGGGCTCTAGAGCACGTGGGCTTAGTTGCCCTGTGGCATGTGGGATTTTAGTTCCCCAACCAGGGATCAAACCCACGTCCCCTGCATTGGAAGGCGGACTCTTAACTACTGCACCACCAGGGAAGTCCCTCAACTGTATTTTTATTAAAACTTATTTTATGTCATAGTATATGGTATATCTTGGGGAACATGCTACGTACACTTGAAAAGAATATGTATTTTGTACATATTGTTGGATGTAATGTTCTATAAATGTCAGTTAGGTCAAGGTGGTTGATAGTGTTTTTCAGATCTTATATGTTTTTATTAGTATTTTTGATCTAGTTGTTAAGTGAGAAAAGGGTGTTAAAATCTCCAACTGTGATTGTGATTTTTTCCATTTCTCCTTTTAAGTCTGTCAGTTTGCTTCATGTATTTTGAAGCTCTGTTATTAGATACATATGCATTTATGATTTTTGTTTGCTTCTTATGAATTGATGGATTTCTCTTTATGAGATATCCTTCCCTTTTTGTCTCTGGTAATATTCTCTCTTGAAGACTATTTTATCTGATGTTAATATAGCCACTGTAGTCTTTTTATGCATCATATTTTTTTCCATCCATTTATCTGTATCTATCTGCATCTCCTACAGACAGCATATAGTTATCTCCTGCTTTTTAAACATCTATTCTGGTATTGTTTGCCTTTTTATTTGAAGTATTTAGTCAATTTACATATACTTTAATTATTTACATGTCTGGGTTTAGGTCATTGTCTTCTTTGTTTTAAAACTTTTATTTTATTTTATTTTATTTTTTTGGCTGTGCTGCGTGTCTTGCAGGATCTTAGTTCCCCGACCAGGGATTGAACCTGGACCCTTGGCAGTGAAAGTGCAGAGTCCTAACCACTGTACCACCAGGGAATTCCCTAGGTCTTCTATTTTAGTTTTTTTTTTCTTTGTGTTTCCTCTGCTATTGTTCCTCTGTTCCTTCTTTTCTGCCTTCATTTGCATTAACTGAATATTTATTTTTAGCATTTCATTTTAATTTATCTTTTGGCTTTTAAATCTGTATCTCTTTGCATTACTTACTTAGTATTTGATCCATGGATTACAATGTGTATCTTTAACTCTTTATAGTTTTTTTAAGGCTAATATTGTATCACTCTGTGTTAAATACAAAAACATAGCAATTGTATAGGTCCATTTACCCCTACTCATCATCCTTTATGATACAGTTGTTCTATGTATTATACACATATACTATGAACTCCATAATAATTGTTAAAATATGGTTTCATCAGTCATCTATAATTAAAGAAACCAAGAGAAATGTCTCTTCTTTACAAACATAGTTACCATTTTCAGTCCTGAAGTTCCAAATTTTCTTCTTTCTTTAGTCCAAAGAACTGCCTTTAGCATTTCTTTTTTTTTTTAATTAATTTAATTTAATTTATTTACTTTTGGCTGCATTGGGTCTTCATTGCTGCACGCAGGCTTTCTCTAGTTGTGGCAAGCAGGGGCTACTCCTCCTTGCGGTGCGTGGGCTTCTCATTGCAGTGGTTTGTCTTGTTGCGGAGCGTGGGCTCTAGGCGCACGGGCTTCAGTAGTTGTGACACATGGGCTCAGTAGTTGTGGCTTGCGGGCTCTAGAGTGCAGGCTCAGTAGTTGTGGTGCACGGGCTTAGTTGCTCCGTGGCATGTGGGATCTTCCCAGACCAGGGCTTGAACCCGTGTCCCCTACATTGGCAGGTGGATTCTTAACCACTGCGCCACCACGGAAGCCCTAGCATTTCTTATAGTGCTGCAGAAACAAATTCTCTCAGTTTTCATTTATCTAATCATCTTCTAGTTCTTTTGTCATTATTGAAAGATATTGTCACTGGAGATTAATTATGGGTTAGCAGGGTTTTTGTTTTTTTTCTTATATTACTTTAAGGATGGCATTTCATTGTCTTCTCAGTCAGCTAAATTGTGTGATTTTTTTCTGGCAGGTTTTAAGAGTTTCTCATCATATTTGATTTTCTTCAGGTTGACTGTGATGTGCCTTGATATGGTTACCTATGTATTTCTCCTATTTGGGGTTCACTAAGCTTTTGAATTTGAAAATTTATGTCTTTCCAAAATTTAGGAAATTTTTGGTCATTATTTCTTCAAATGTATTTCTGCCTCATCCCTGTTTTCTCTTTTTGAGATACTAATTAGGTTTTATACCTTTTGCTATTAGCCCACCAGTGACTGAGGATATGCCCTCTGACTTCCTGTTTTATTTTCTTATTCCTACGAAAACATTTCTCTCAGACTAGATTTTTTTTTAAAATTAATTTATTTATTTATTTATTTTTGGCTGCGTCGGGTCTTCGTTGCTGCACGCGGGCTTTCTCTAGTTGCGGCGAGCAGGGGCTACTCTTTGTTGCGGTGCGTGGGCTTCTCATTGTGGTGGCTTCTCTTGCTTCAGAGCACAGGTTCTAGGTGCGCAGACTTCAGTAGTTTTGGCTTATGGGCTCTAAAGCGCAGGCTCAGTAGTTGTGGCACACGGGCTTAGTTGCTCCGCGGCATGTGGGATCTTCCTGGGACCAGAGCTCGCACCCGTGTCGCCTGCATTGGCAGGCAGATTCTTAACCAATGTGCCACCTGGGAAGCCCCTCTCAGACTAGATTTAATTCTCAAGTTAGCCAGATTTTAGTGAATTATCCATATAGTTTATCAATATTTTATAGATCTTTGGAAGACATGGAAGTAGTAAGAGAAGGAAGATGGCATTTCAAGTGCATAAAAATAGTTTTGGCTTCACATGTTGTGATCCACTTGTTTCATTATTATAATAAATTTGAACTTTTAAAGATAGGCCATCTACTTTTTACAGTTTCTAAATATTATGAGCAGGTATAATAGTTCTTTGATACTCAAATTGTTTGAGAAAATATTAGTTAAAATGTACCCTGTTACAGAATCTCTTTGCTGTTGCTCTCAAATGGTGCCATTATCCTCATATAAATACATAGATCCACTTGTATGTACTGATATAAGTTTATTCCAGATATTCTGTGATAATATGTGACTTCACCAAAATAGCCCTGAGTGGGGGGAAAATTAACATACTAGTAGTGTTATAGGTATCAGAAAACAAACTACTCTCATTTTCTGATCGTTAAGGATCTGGAAATATTTTTTTCTTTTAATATGAAGAAAGCAAATATGCTATCCTTGCGTCTATGTAAAATCATTGCACCTATAAGAACAGGTAACCTAAAGGTATATGATTTATTAAAATATGGATCCAGAGAAGTTCTAGTAACTTTTTAGGGTGAGGCTCAGACTGTTCTCATACATATTAATATATTGATTTTTTTTTTTTTTTTTTTTTTTAAATTTATTTATTTTATTTTTATTCATTTTATTTTTGGTTGCGTTGTGTCTTCACTGTGCGCGGGCTTTCTCTAGTTGCGGTGAGCGGGGGCTACTCTTCGTTGTGGTGCATGGGTTTCTCACTGCAGTGGCTTCTCTTGTTGTGGAGCACAGGCTCTAGGCGCGTGGGCTTCAGTAGTTGTGGCACATGGGCTCAGTAATTGTGGCTCACGGGCTCTAGAGCGCAGGCTCAGTAGTTGTGGCACATGGGCTTAGTTGCTCCACGGCATGTGGGATCTTCCTGGGCCAGGGATCGAACCCGTGTCTCCTGCATTGGCAGGCGGATTCTTAACCACTGTGCTACCGGGGAAGCCCAATATATTGATTTTGATGTAGTCTTTTTATAAAAACAAGTTCAACTTGTTAAACAAGAGGTATGGCTCATATGATCCCATTCACTAAAGAAGTATGACACAGGTTATGGTGTTTTAGACTTATGAAACTAAATAAGCGTTAGAAAAGGATTCTTTTTTTAAAAATATTTATTTATTTATTTTTGGCTGTGTTGGGTCTTTGTTGCTGTGCGTGGGCTTTTCTCTAGTTGAGGCTAGTGGGGGCTACTCTTCGTTGCGGTGCGCGGGCTTCTCATTGTGGTGGCTTCTCTTGTTGCAGATGGGCTCTAGGCATGCAGGCTTCAGTAGTTGTGGCACTCGGGCTCAGTAGTTGTGGCTCACAGGCTCTAGAGTGCAGGCTCAGTAGTTGTGGTGCACGGACTTAGTTGCTCCGCAACATGTGGGATCTTCCCAGACCAGGGATCGAACCCATGTTCCCTGCATTGGCAGGCGGATTCTTAACCACTGCACCACCAGGGAAGTCCCAAGGATTCTTTTTTTTTTCAACATTATATTCTCTTCTATATTCTGTCAGGTACACAGAAAGTACCTGACTTTCTGTGTAATGTGTATGTTTTGGACTCTGCAAAGGCAACAGCATAGGTATGAAGGAAGAGCCGTTTTATAGCTTAGGATGAGAATTGATAATTAATTTTTAATGTATTGATTTTGATTTTCAATGAATGAATTGAGTTCAGATACTCAGTACTTATACTGTTACATTTTTTTCCGTATTCATTATCTTATTTCATACTGGCTTGTCTTCCCATCTATGGAAGAGTCAACAGGATCCAAAATTGTGGTTTCATGAAGGGAAATAATAATTATGTGTAATATGAACAAAATATTTACCAGTATTAGTGTTAAGTCCTCTTTTCTAGCAGGTATGTAAAGAAAATGCTATACAAAAATGTAAAATTATTCTCCCCTTTGGAAAGTTAGTCCTCACTAATTATTATTTACATAAGAAAAAGGTAGAATTTAAAACACATAGGACACGTTTTCAGTAAAAAAAAAAAAAAAAACTATTTAAATCAAGACCATTTTTTCATATGGTTTTTTGTTTCAAACCCCTAAGTACTAAATGTAATAATTTTTGACAGCAGCAGTTCATGTGTTAAGTTTTGGAGTTTAGAAATATTATTCACTAACCATGAGTAAATCTCAGCAAGGAGTCATCTAGGTGAGAAGAATGCCATTTCTGTAAGAAAGATGCATTTAATCTAGTGATACTCTATGATGTCAAATGGTATAAAACATTTATTAAGCTGTGTAATAGATAGGACTCAGTTCTACTCTATCCCTGGAGCTCTAATAAATTTTTAACAAGGAAAAGTAGGAAAACCAGGGGTGTCTTCCCTTCTACAGTGCCCTAGGCATTTTTCTATCTTTGAGAAAGCCAGAAAAATCTGGGCTAACTTTTCAAATCTTACATTATAATGTTAAGTCAGATTCTGGTATGTCTAGGGGATCTCAGGTACTAGTTCCATAGCACTAGAGAAATTCTTTTGCTTTGGTTTGTCTTTTTTGTTTGTTTGTTTAAGACGTTGTGTGTGTCTAGTTTTAAAGCTTTTAGTCTGTTCAGAGTTTCCCTTGTGTTTCCATAGCCACCAGGAGGAAATATTAGATAGTGATGAGCCATTTTAATGGAATAATCATGAATAATCATGAACAAGAGCCTAATGTCAGATAGACCTAGGCCAGCTCTGCCAAGTTAGCATTGGACCAGTTAGCTAACTTCTTTAAGCCTCAGTTTCTTCATCTATGAAATAGTGATAGGATTATTGTGAGCATCAAGTGATCAAATTATATGCAAAGCACCTAGCATAGTGCCTGGCATATGGCAAATTCTTCTTATTATTAAAGATTTAAAATATACCATACTTTATTAGTAATAAACTAAACATAAGAGAGTTGCTGTGTTAATTTTTTAAATTAGCTCAATTAATGGTTTTCAGTTTTGTTTATGTGCTTCATGTTAATAAAACATAGAAAATGTAAAAAATGTAAAGATAATTCTAGTGATGTTCTTAATGATTCAAAGATGATGCTTTTGTCATTTGTATATGTATGCATGGTTAGAGCAAGATGAATTGTTCATACCAAGCAGGGGGAATTTTTATATAAATTGGTCAAGGAACGTGCCACCTGATAGGACATTAGAGGAAAAATAAATTGGTAAGACTTACTATATATCAAGTGCTATATATACTCTGTCTCGTTTAACTTCTTTAACAGCCCTCTGAAACTAGGAAGTATTTCAGTTTTGCAGCAAACAGGCTTCAGGAATTAAAATAACTTGCTAAGGTCACGCAGCTTGAAGCGTCAGAATTGGGATTCATACCAATCGACTCCAAAATCCATGTTCTTTATTACTATCATTTTGCTGAGAAAATTAATAGGATCAGAAATGTAAACTATGTAGAAAAGAGGCTAAGATGGGAACAGTTAGTTGACAGTATAGGGATTTAGTTGAAAGAGTAATTAGATCCCTTTTCTAACTAATAAATGGTAAAAAATATGATGGGAGAAAACTCAGTGTGTGAGAGTTTTTAGCTTTCTGCTCTTCCTCTGTGTGTTAATGACAGTTATGCCTTTGCTAATTCAATTTCCTCCATTTTCCCCTCCCTCCAAGGAGGGCTTAACATTTGTCAGACTAGGTCTTTGGTGATTTGTAATGTAGAATTGAGAGACAGGGATGAGGTAGAAGGAATATGAAAGTAGCCACTGCAGGATAGTCTAATCATATTATTCCATGTTTTCTGCTTTGTACCTTGTCATGGTTGCATTAAAAAAAAAAAAAAACTTTTTGGGACTTCCCTGGTGGTCCAGTGATTGAGACCCCATGCTTCTACTGCAGGGGTTGCAGGTTCGAGCCCTGGTCTGGGAACTAAGATCCCACGTGCCACATGGCCAAAAAATTAAAAATTAAAAATAAATAAATTAATTAATACATAAAAAAAAGTTTTCAGTGGAGTTCTTCAAATCTCACAGTGAATGCTAGTAGCTCCTAATTGTAGCAGTGTTAGAAAATGTTTTATGTTGATAATACTCGAACTTAGATATTTGAGTTTACTATGTTATTCTCTCTACTTTTGTATATGTTTGATGTTTTCTATAATAAAGAAAATGTCTTAGTGATCATACTTGATTGTTAGGATCCTTCTGTAATCCTGGAATGTCAGAACTATATCTTGTATATTGTTATATATTTTTGAGTGCCTTACATGTAGTAGTCACTCAATAAATAAACATCTGAGTTGAACCGAATATAATATTTTGTTGCTCAATTTTTTTTAAATTTATTTATTTATTTATTCTTGGCTGTGTTGGGTCTTCGTTGCTGTGCGTGGGCTTTCTCTAGTTGCGGCGAGCGGGGGCTACTCTTCATTGCAGTGCACGGACTTCGTATTGCGGTGGCTTCTCTTGTTGTGGAGCGTGGGCTCTAGGCGCATGGGCTTCAGTAGTTGTGGCACACGGGCTCAGTAGTTGTGGCTTGCGGGCTCTAGAGTGCAGGCTCAGTAGTTGTGGCACACGGGCTTAGTTGCTCCGTGGCATATGGGATCTTCCCGGACCAGGGATCGAACCCATGTCCCCTGCATTGGCAGGAGGATTCTTAACCACGGCGCCACCAGGGAAGTCCTGTTGCTCAATTTTAAATGTAAGGAATATTTAAGTAGTGGTTGATATATAAAGTAAAAATGGGCTTTTTGGTTAATGCTGTTAAGGTGAGAAAATGTTCTGAAATTAGATAGTGGTGATGTTTGCAGAACTCTGTGAATATACTAAAACATTGAATTTTGAATACTTTAAGTGAGTACGTTTTATAATATGTGAATTATATCCCAGTTTTAAAAAAGAATATAAAAATATGCAGAGACAAGATGTAAACTCGGAGAAGATAGTTGTAACACATATAACTGATAAAGGAAAGAACTCCCACAAATCAATAAGGAAAGACAACTCTGTAGATAAATAGACAAATTACAGGAACAGGCACATCACAAAGAGGAAACAAGAGTAGCCAAGAAATACTAAAAAGATGCTCACCCTCATTAGAGATCAAAGAAATGCAAGTGGTAAATTCAATGAAACAGAATTTTTACACTTACCAGATTTGTAGAAATTAGAGTTGGGAATGTTAACTGGTACAGTCACTTTTTTTTCTTTTTTTTAATAAAGAGATTTCTTGTTTTTATTTATTTATTTATTTATTTATTTTTGGCTGTGTTGGGTCTTCGTTTCTGTGCGAGGGCTTTCTCTAGTTGTGGCAAGTGGGGGCCACTCTTCATCGCGGTGCGCGGGCCTCTCACTATCACGGCCTCTCTTGTTGCGGAGCACAGGCTCCAGACGCGCAGGCTCAGTAGTTGTGGCTCACGGGCCCAGTTGCTCCGTGGCATGTGGGATCTTCCCAGACCAGGGCTCGAACCCGTGTCCCCTGCCTTGGCAGGCAGATTCTCAACCACTGCGCCACCAGGGAAGCCCGGTACAGTCACTTTTGAAAATATTTTGGTATTATCTGGTAAAATTGAAGCTGCACATGTCCTTTGATCCAGCAATTCTACTCCTAGGGGTGTGTGTATGTGTGTGTTTGTATATACACCTATGTATGTGTATTCTGTCCTGTCCCCATTGATCTGTAATGCCACCTTTATCAAGTCTTCACATTTTCACAGGCCTATTTCTGAGCTTTCTATTATTTTAAATGTGTTTGTTTATCTATGCACCAATTTTGTTCTGGCTTAATTACTGTAGTTTTAAAATAAGCCTTAACATCTAGTAGGGTCACCTGCTTTAGAAGTGTTCTTCAGGAATGTTTTGGCTATTCATGGTTCTTTGCTCTTCCGTATAAACCTTAGGATCAGCTTGCAAGTCTTATGAGAAGTCCTGCTGGATTGTTATTGAACTTATATTTAATTACTTTGAATTTATGGGTCATTTTGAAAAGAATTTTCATGAAGATAATATATTTCTCCATTTATTTAGGGCTTTAGTGTCTTTCAATCAAATTTTATAATTTTCTTTATAAAGATCTCATACTCTTTTGTTAGATTTATTTTTAGGGGTGTGTGTGTTGGAGAGAGAGAGAATACTGTCAATTTAAAAAGCAGCTTTATTGAGGTATAATTTACATTCCATAAAATTCACCCATTTTAAGTGTACAGTACAGTTCAGTGCTTTTAAGGAAATTTTCAGTTGTGCAGCCATCATCGCAATCTAATTTTAGAACATTTTCATCACCTCAAAAAGAAACCTTGTACCCACTGGCACTCTGTACCCACCCCTGGCCCCAGGCAACTACTAATCTGGTAGACACACCAAAAAATCTTTTTATTATGGACATTTAAAAGTAAATACACAAAGTCAAGAAAATAGAACAATAACTCCAAAACAGCCAATTTGGTCAATCTTATTTTCCGTTTCCTCCAAATTCTGTCTAACCTCTCCCCTGGATTATTTTAAAACCTATCTCAGACATAATTTCATTTCTTTCATAAGTTTGTAAGTATGTATGTGTCTCCAAGGTCTAAGGTCTCTTTTTTTTTTTTTTTTTTTAATTATTTATTTATTTATTTATGGCTGTGTTGGGTCTTCGTTTCTGTGCGAGGGCTTTCTCCAGTTGTGGCAAGTGGGGGCCACTCTTCATCGCGGTGCGTGGGCCTCTCACTATCGCGGCCTCTCTTGTTGCGGAGCACAGGCTCCAGACGCGCAGACTCAGTAATTGTGGCTCACGGGCCTAGTTGCTCCGTGGCATGTGGGATCTTCCCAGACCAGGGCTCGAACCCGTGTGCCCTGCATTAGCAGGCAGATTCTCAACCACTGCGCCACCAGGGAAGCCCTCTAAGGTCTCTTTTTAATTTATTTATTTATGGCTGCATTGGGTCTTCGTTTCTGCGCGTCGGCTTTCTCTAGTTGCGGCGAGCGGGGGCTACTCTTTGTTGTGGTGCATGGGCTTCTCATTGCGGTGGCTTCTCTTGTTGCAGAGCACAGGCTTTAGGTGCACGGGCTTCAGCAACTGTGGCACGTGGGCTCAGTAATTGTGGCTCGCGGACTCTAGAGCACAGACTCAGTAGTTGTGGCATGCGGGCTTAGTTGCTCCGCGGCATGTGGGATCTTCCTGGAGCAGGGATCGAACCCGTGTCCCCTGCATTGGCAGGTGGATTCTTAACCACTGTGCCAACAGGGAAGTCCCAAAGGTCTCTTTTCAAAAAGCTTAACTACGATACCATTTTCACACCTAGAGAGATTAACAATAATTCTTTAGTGTCATCTAACATTCAGTCAGTTTTCAAAGCACTATTCAAAGCAATCTATACTTTGCATTATTTTGATATGTCTCTTAAATCTCTTATAATCTGTAACAATTTCCTGACCCTCCATTTTTTTCTTGCCACCTATTTGTTGAAGAAACCAGATCATTTGTTGGTAATCTGTAAAATGTTTTTTGTAAAATGGTAGGTAGTTCTGGAGCAGCACATGCTGTCCAGTAGAAATATAACATGAAACACAAATGCAAGCCACATAATTAATTTAAAAATTTCTAATACCTGCATTAAAAAAGAAAAAGGTGAAATTAGTTTTGACACATTTAGTCAACCCAAGATATCAAAAATATTATCATTTATGTACTCAATATAAATAATTATATTTTACATTCTTTCTTATTTTTTGAAATCTGTTGTGTAATTTACACTTACAGCATATCTCAATTCAGAGTGGGTGTATTTCAGGTGCTCAGTAGCCACAGGTGACTAGTTAGTGACTACGCGATTGGGCAGTGCAGATCTAGAGGCTTGATCTGACTTAGGTTTGAGTCTTTGTCAAGAACAGTTCATAGGTGGTGCTTTGTATTTTATATTGCATTCCAGCAGAAGGCAAATAATGTCTTTTTTTTTTTTTTTAATGTTAAGCTTGGTCCAAAGTTTCAGTTATTGTCAACCTGATCATTTAGACTTTCACCTAATGGTTTTAGCTGCCATTGATGATAATTGCCTACATTCATATCTCATTAATTGTTGAAAATGGTGACTGTCTAATTCTGTCATTACTTCTGCATCCAATAGCTGAATTTTTCTGTGAAGAAGAATTTTCCCTAATCAGTTGTTTGCTTCTCTATTAAACTATTCTCTATCATAGTTATACTTTTTGTTATTAGTTTTTAACTTAATTGAATAGTGGTCAGAAAATACGGTCTGTATATGATGCAGTTTTTGAAATCTATTGAATCTTGCTTTATGGCCTATTGTATAGTCAGTTCTCAAAAATATTTCATGTGTGCTTGAACAGAATGTTTATGCCCTAGTTGTTGGGTACATTGCTAAATACGATTATAAAATAAAACTTGTTAATTATATCATTCACATTTTTAGTATCTGTACTGATTTTTATGTCTGATCTATCAATTACTGAGAGATGAGTTATAATTTCTTCTATTATGATAGTGAATTTATTGATTTATTCATGTAATTCTGTTGGTATTTGCTTTATATATTCTGGCATTTGGCCATTAGTTACACACAAGTTTAGAACTGTTATGTCTTCCTGGTGAATTGAACCTTCCATCATGTAGTGACCCTCTTTACTTTAGTAATACTTTTTGCGCAAAAGTTTATCTTGTTTGATATTAATATTGGTTAGTATTGTCTGGTACAACTTTACTCATCCGTTTACTGTCAATCTCTTTTCTTATATTTTAGATGTCTTTTGAGAACATATATAGTTGGATTTTTAAAAAATATTTATTTATTTGGCTATACTGGGTGTTAGTTGAAGCACGTGGGATCTTCGTTGCCACATGCAGGATCTTTGTTGAGGCATGTGGGATCTTTAGTTGCGGCATGTGGGATCTTCGGTTGCTGCATGCGAACTCTTAGTTGCGGCATGTGGCATCTAGTTCCCTGACCAGGGATCGAACCCAGGCTCCCTGCATTGGGAGCGTGGAGTCTTAGCCACCATTGGGCTACCAGGGAAGTCCCTATAGTTGGATTTTAATATTAAAAAATCTAGATTGACAGTCTTTTTAATTATAGATGTTAGTCCATTTATAGTTTCTTTTATTACTGATATAGCAGGTTTATTTCTACCATCTTTTATGTTTTTTATTGTCACACTTTCTCTGCTTGTTGTTGTTGTTCTTATGGTTCTTCTCCTCTCTTCCTCCTCCCTTCCTCCTCCTTGTTTTCTTTTTCTTGTCCTTCTTTGGAATATATACACAATATATTTCTTTTACTGGTTATTCTAAAAATGTTAACATGCATATTTAACCTAAAACCCAAAGTTAATCGATATATTTACCCAGTTTCCTTATATGACAAAGACTTCTGAATGTTTAAATGCTGATAAATTTTCCTTAAGGGTGATTGTTTGTTGTCTGATATTTTAGTTCTATTTTTTAAAAATTTAATTCTACAAAGTAGACATCATTGTTATCATTTTATAAATAGATGTTTGTTTAGATTTATTCATGTTTATCTTTTTGTTGTTGTTAGAATTCCTGCATCTCAAGATAGACCTTTCTTCCAAATTCCCTTCTTACTAAAGTACATAATTTAGAAGTGCGCTTAAAGATCTCTTAGGGGACTTCCCTAGTGGTCCAGTGGTTAAGGCTCCATGCTCCCAACGTAGGGGGCCCGAGTTCAATCCCTGGTCAGGGAACTAGATCCCACATGCATGCCGCAGCTAAGAGTTCCATGCCGCAACTGAAGATCCTGCATGCCGCAACTAAAAGTTTCCCGCATGCTGCAGCTAACAAAATCCCATGCCCCAACGAAGATCTGCAACTAAGACACGGTGCAGCCAAATACATAAATAAATTAAGTAAATAAATGTATATATATATTTTTTAAAAAGGGTCTCAGTACTTAATGCTATCAGTTTTTGTTTGTTTGATCATGTCATTATTTGCTCTCACACTTTAAAGATTGTTTTATGTATTTCAACTCCAGGTTGGTGGTTATTCTTTTAGCTCTTTTATAGTTATTATTCCTCTGTCTTCTGAGTTTTATTGTTGCTGTTGAGAAATCAGCTGTCGGTCTGTTTATCAGGTATCTGTTTTTTCTCTCTTGTGGCCTCTAAAATATTTTCTATGCCTTTGGTTTTTCCAGTTTCCCCCACACTGTATATAGGGTGGTTTTCTTTTTTTATTATGTTGTTTGTGATTTGTTGGGTTCCCTGAATGTGAGAATCTATGGTTTTCATCAAGCTTGAAAACTTAGCCATTATTTCTTCAAATATCGCCTCTTGTCTAGTCTCTCTGTTTTCTTCTTCTGTAACTCTAATTGGATTAAACATTAATTAGATTATTAAACATTCTTACTTCTTCCTCTTTGTCTTTTTTTTTTAATTTATTTATTTTTGACTGTGTTGGGTCTTTGTTTCTGTGCGAGGGCTTTCTCTAGTTGTGGCAAGTGGGGGCCACTCTTCATCGCGGTGCACGGGCCTCTCACTATTGTGGGCTCTCTTCTTGCGGAGCACAGGCTCCAGACGCGCAGGCTCAGTAGTTGTGGCTCACGGGCCTAGTTGCTCCGCGGCATGTGGGATCTTCCCAGACCAGGGCTCGAACCCATGCCCCTGCATTAGCAAGCAGATTCTCAACCACTGCGCCACCAGGGAAGCCCCTCCTCTTTGTCTTTTAACTTCGTCTCTTTTATGTCTCCATTTTGTATCTGAGTAATTCTTTAGATCTCTCTTCTAGTTTAAACTGTGAATTTTCACTTTAGGTTCATCTATCCTGCTGTGTAACCTGTCTACCAAGTTTCTAATTTTAATTATATATCCAGTTTCTAGAAATTCTATCACGTTCCTTTTCAAATCTGCCTGCTTATTGAATGGAGTTTGTTCCTTATTCATATTTTTATATCCTTTCTTGTTTCTTGAAATGTTATTCTGCAGCTATTAATTTTCACTGTCTTTGTGGGCATGAGTTTCATGTTTATTATTTTTGCTGACCCTTAATCACAGTGGCTTGTTTCCTATGTTTTGTGATTTTTTTTTTTCACTTTAAGCAAAGTCTTTATTTTCAAGGAAAAAGTATATTTTCTCATTTTCTGTTCTTGGCATAAATTTTAATTATTTCCAGTGGAACCAAAACCTCCTGAACCCCTTTCAGTGTCATCTAAAACTTGAACTTCCTCTATTTCTGGGTGAAATATCCGTTCACAAATGAGCTGTGCAATTCGATCACCCTTTTTGACTTCAACTTTTCTTTGCCAAAATTAAACAGTACAACACCAACATTTCCTCTATAATCTTCATCTGTGACACCAGCTCCTACATCTATGAAGTGTTTTGCAGCCAAGCCAGAACGTGGAGCTACTCTCCCATAGCACCCAGAAGGAAGAGCTATCTGAATGTCTGTTTTCACAAGGGCTTTCTCCATAGGTGGTACTGTGTAATCATAGGCACTGTATAGGTCATAGCCCGCGGCACGCTCGGACCCCCTGGTCGGAGCGGTGGCATGCTCCGAAAGCCGGACAGAGCGGAGCCGCATGCCGCCCTCCTCCGCAGGCCGGGCCCGTTTGCTGGGGGAGATGACTTGTGCCTCTTGAGAGCAGGACATGGCAGGGCAGAATGTGAGCACAAGAGGAAGCAGGCGGAACAGGAGAGAGCAGGATGAGCGCAGCGCACCGGTTCTAAACTTCCCGCCAACAACTCCCCGCCCCTGTTTTGTGATTTTGATTGTGAGTTTATGTTCATTTATCTCAAGATAGTTTTCATAGTTTAGCCAGCATTTTTAGGTGACTTATAAGGTTTTTTTTCAGGGTACATTAGTGTTCTATTTGCCTGAAATGGAAGATATAAGATATTTTTAGTTAATTAATTAGGAAAAATTAGGAGAAATAATGTATCTACAGCAATATAAAATGAGACTGTCTTTTAAAATAGAAATTTTAGAATTCATTCTTTGCATTGTCACATCCTTTGTGTGGTTAACTGTTGTCTTAAACTGTAGGCATCTAAGTGTGAAGTGTCCTGTTTTACCTGTCTCTGTAAGATATTACTAATTATTGATTAGCAGGCATAAAGTGAATGCATTTGTGCTGTTCCTCTAATGTACATTTTCTTTTTAAAGTTCATATCATTAGCTGGAGAAGAGAATACAATTCATGAAGTGGAATACAATTCATGAAAACTGAAAATAATCTCCTCCTTTCCTTCAGTTTCTGTGGCTCAGTCTTAAGGACCAAATAATGTATGGGTTATTTAGGGCAACGGTTCTAATCTGTGATGTAGCAGTGAGATGAGAGAAATATTTTGAATCACCAGCATTAAGATATGATATTCATTATTATTCTGAAGTTATTTCATATGTTTCATATGTTTTCCCCCCAGAGAAAACCCAGGCTCTTTTATGGGAGAGACTGTCTTCTATTTTGTTTGTGTATCTCTATCTTCTTTATGTCAAACTTCAGGCCCATATAAATCTCCAGCTTATTTAAAATACTTTTGTCTTGACTAGCTTGTACAATGGGACCTTTTTATCCTATTTCTCGTGAAAACCTCATATTCTGGCATTTTTCTTACTATCATAGAAAAACTGTGCACATGGTGGAGAAAAGCCCAATTTAAGTCAACTTAGTGGGACTTGCATATCTATGGAAAAATCCTAAGATGTCTTTCTGGGCCATTTGCTTTTTGATATATCCATATTGTTCCTTATCCCAGTGAAAACAGATATGAGAGACTGTACTAGTCCTGTAATTAGCTAGTCCTGTAATTCTTGCCAGGATAGTAGGGGTTGCTCATTGTGAACACATTCTGCCGCCAACAGCTGAGTTGGAACATTGTGTTTATTTGTGAGAGGATTTAAATATGAACAATTTGGTATAAAGATTAAATGAGGGAATAAATTCTACTGATAAACCTGATGAAATCATTAGTCTTTTAAAGAAATATTACTAAATTATAGAGAGGAGTTCATATTGAATATCACAGTGAACATTGTAGAAATTGAAAAATCTTTGTATATTTCATTTAGAAGAGTTTTCTGGCTTTCTTGTTGCCTTTTTTGAGCAGTGGACAGATGTACTGGAGGCAACCTAGCTTGGTGTAATAAGCAACAGATTGGAATATAGAGCAGAAGTAGGTATATAATGTCAGGAGTCCAATTCAGTGTATATTTACTATGTACAAGAAACTTTTTTTTTTTTTTATATATTTTTGGCTGTGTTGGGTCTTTGTTGCTGCACGTGGGCTTTCTCTAGTTGTGGCAAGCGGGGGCTACTCTTCGTTGCAGTGTGCGGGCTTCTCACTGCGGTGGCTTCTCTTGTTGCGGAGCATGGGCTCTAGGCGCTCGGGCTTCAGTAGTTGTGGCACGCGGGCTCAGTAGTTGTGGCACTCAGGCTCAGTAGTTGTGGCTTGCGGGCTCTAGAGTGCAGGCTTAGTAGCTGTGGAACACAGGCTTAGTTGCTCTGCGGCATGTGGGATCTTCCTGGACCAGGGCTTGAACCCATGTCCCCTGCATTGGCAGGCGGATTCTTTTTTTTTTTTTTTTCTTATCTCAAATTATATTTCATTATATTTTGAACATATATTTCAAAAATATACTTTTTTTTAAACATCTTTATTGAAGTATAATTGCTTTAAAATGGTGTGTTAGTTTCTGCTTTATAACAAAGTGAATCAGTTATACATATACATATATCCCCATATCTCTTCCCTCTTGCATCTCCCTCCCTCCCACCCTCCCTATCCCACCCCTCTAGGTGGTCACAAAGCACCGAGCTGATCTCCCTGTGCTCTGCGGCTGCTTCCCACTAGCTACCTATTTTACATTTGGTAGTGTATATATGTCAGTGCCACTCTCTCACTTTGTCCCAGCTTACCCTTCCCCCTCCCCGTGTCCTCAAGTCCATTCTCTAGTAGGTCTGCGTCTTTATTCCCATCTTGCCCCTAGGTTCTTCATGACCATTTTTTTTTGTTTGTTTTTTAGATTCCATATATATGTGTTAGCATACGGTATTTGTTTTTCTCTTTCTTCACTCTGTATGACAGACTCTAGGTCCATCCACCTCACTACAAATGACTCAATTTCATTTCTTTTTATGGCTGAGTAATATTCCATTGTATATATGTGCCACATCTTCTTTATCCATTCATCTGTTGATGGACACTTAGGTTGCTTCCATGTCCTGGCTATTGTAAATAGTGCTTCAGTGAACATTGTGGTACATGACTCTTTTTGAATTATGGTTTTCTCAGGGTATATGCCCAGTAGTGGGATTGCTGGGTCGTATGGTAGTTCTATTTTTAGTTTTTTAAGGAACCTCCATACTGTTCTCCATAGTGGCTGTATCAGTTTACATTCCCACCAACAGTGCAAGAGGGTTCCATTTTCTCCACATCCTCTCCAGCATTTATTGTTTGTAGATTTTTTGACCGATGTGAGGTGATATCTCATTGTAGTTTTGATTTGCGTTTCTCTAATGATTAATGATGTTGAGCATTCTTTCATGTGTTTGTTGGCAATCTGTATATCTTCTTTGGAGAAATGTCTATTTAGGTCTTCTGCCCATTTTTGGATTGGGTTGTTTGTTTTTTTGATATTGAGCTGCATGAGCTGCTTGTATATTTTGGAGATTAATCCTTAGTCAGTTGCTTCATTTGCAAATATTTTCTCCCATTCTGAGAGTTGTCTTTTTGTCTTGTTTATGGTTTCCTTTGCTGTGCAAAAGATTTTAAGTTTCATTAGGTCCCATTTGTTTATTTTTGTTTTTATTTCCATTTCTCTAGGAGGTGGGTCAAAAAGGATCTTGCTGTGATTTATGTCATAGAGTGTTCTGCCTATGTTTTCCTCTAAGAGTTTGATAGTATCTGGCCTTACATTTAGGTCTTTAATCCATTTTGAGTTTATTTTTGTGTGTGGTGTTAGGGAGTGTTTTAATTTCATTCTTTTACATGTAGCTGTCTAGTTTTCCCGGCACCACTTATTGAAGAGGCTATCTTTTCTCCACTGTATATTCTTGCCTCCTTTATCAAACATAAGGTGACCATATGTGCATGGGTTTATCTCTGGGCTTTCTCTCCTGTTCCATTGCTCTATGTTTCTGTTTTTGTGCCCGTACCATACTGTCTTGATTACTGTAGCTTTGTAGTATAGTCTGAAGTCAGGGAGCTGGCAGGTGGATTCTTAAGCACTGCGCCACCAGAGAAGTCCCTGTACAGGAAACTTTGACAGACACTCTAGTCAGGGAGGGAGATGGAGGTGGATATAAGGATGAATAAGAAATAGTCTTTTAAGTAATGTAAAATCCAGTGGGAGAAATAGGATCAGTAAATAATAGAAAATAGAATTAAACGAATGTTAAACAGAATTTGCAGTAATGTGCCATAGGGGAACATAGGAAAGAGCAATGAAGATTGATTAGAGAATCAGAGAAGGTGTCAGAAAGAATGTGGCATTTAAGTTGATTCTGGAAAAGGAGTAGTATTCGGATAGATGGCAGGTGTTGAGAATAGGAGTGTGAGGATCTCATTTTGGGGGATTGGTAAATGTGAAGGCATGCATGGTTAAAGCCCTGATTTTATGGAAGGATAAAGGAGAATGTAAGGCCAAACTATATGAGTATTTAATTTTTACTCTGTAATGTTAGTAACAACTAACATTTCTCAAATATTTTCATGTACTTGTTTGAGACTTATAAGAACAGCTATGGGAGGTATTATTTCTAGCCCCAATTTATACATGGTCTTGTGTGATTTAGTGGAAATATCTGGATTTTTAATTTACTTTTTTTAATTGAAGTATAGTTAGTTTACAATGTTGTGTTAGTTTCAAGTGTACAGCAAAGTGATTCAGATATACATATGTATATGAATATGTATTCTTTTTCAGATTCTTTTCCGTTATAGGTTATTAGAAGATATTGAATATACTCCTTGTGCTATACAGTAGGTCCTTGTTGTGTATCTATTTTACTTTATTATTTTTTAAAAAATATTTATTTATTTGGCTGTGCTGGGTCTTAACTGCAGCACACGGGATCTTCGTTGCCATGTGCGGGACCTTTGTTGCAGCATGCAGGATTTGTAGTTGTGGCATATGGGATCTTTAGTTGCGGCATGTGAACTCTTAGTTGTGGCATGTGCGATCTAGTTCCCTGACCAGGGATTGGACCTGGGCCCCCTGCATTGGGAGCGCAGAGTCTTAGCCACTGGACCACCAGGGAAGTCCCTATCTATTTTTTTGTTTTTGGCTGCATCAGGTCTTAGTTGCAGGATCTTCGTTGCAGTATGTGAGATATTTTGTTGCGTGGGCTTCTCTCTAGTTGTGGTGCGTGGGCTTCTCTCCAGCTGTGGTGCGTGGGCTCCAGGGCTCGCAAGCTCAGTAGTTGCGGCAGGCAGGCTCTCTAGTTGTGGCACACAGGCTTTAGAGTGCACAGGCTTATTAGTTGCCCCGTGACACGTGGGATCTTAGTTCCCTGACCAGGGATTGAACCTGTGTCCCCTGCATTGGAAGGCGGATTCTTAACCATTGGACCACCAGGGAAGTCCTATCTATCTGTTTTATATATAGTAATTTGTATCTGTTAATCCCAAACTCCTAATTCATCCCTCCCCCTTCCCCTTTGGTGACCATAAGTTTGTTTTCTTTTTTTCTTTATTTTTTATTTTTATTTTTTAAATTTATTTGGCTGCGCCAGGTCTTAGTTGCAGCACACAGGATCTTCGTTGCAGCATGTGGGATCTTTTTTAGTTGCAGCATTTGGGGTCTTTTAGTTGTGGCATGTGGGCTCTTTCGTTGCAGCATGCGGGATCTAGTTCCCTGACCAGGGATCAGACCTGGGTCCCCTGCATTGGGAGCGTGGAGTCTTAACCACTGGACCACCAGGGAAGTCCCAAGTTTGTTTTCTACGTCTGTGAGTCTTTCTGTTTTGAAAAGTTCATTTGTATAATTTTTTAAGATTCCACATATAAGTGATATAATACTTGTTCTTCTCAGTCTGACTTACTTCAGTTAGTATGATAATCTCTAGGTCCATCCATGTTTCTGTGAATGGCATTATTTCGTTCTTTTTGTGGCTGAGTAATATTCTATATATATATGGACGTTTAGATTGCTTCCATGTCTTGGCTATTGTAAACAGTGCTGCTATGAACATTGGGGTGCATGTAACTTTTCAAATTAGAGTTTTCTCCGGATATATGCCCAGGAGTGGGATTGCTGGATCATATGGTAACTCTACTTTTAGTCTTTTTAAGGAACCTCCATACAGTTTCCATAGTGGCTGCACCAGTTTACGTTACCACCAACAGTGTAGGAGGGTTCCCTTTTCTCCACACCCTCTCCAGCATTTATTGTTTGTGGATTTTTTGATGATGGCAGTTCGACTGGTGTGAGGCGGTACCTCATTGTAGTTTTCATACCCATTTCTCTAATATTAGTTTTTAAGTGACAAAGTCAACTGGATTTGAAAGTTGACTTTGTCACTTAAGTTTCGTGAGCTTACTTGATATTACTGAGTATTAATTTTCTCATCTGTCAAATATGGATGGTACCTTCTTCAGTAGTTTGTTTCCAGGGATGCTACATAAGCTGCATTATTAAAGGGGCAGCATTCGCGCAGACTAGGGATTGGCAGTTTTTTTCTATGAAGGGCCAGATAGTAAGTGTTTTAGGCTTTCCAAGCAACAAGGTATCTGCCTCAACTGCTCAGCCCTGCTGTTGTAGCACAAAATCAGCCATAGGCAGTATGTAAAGACATGGGTGTGGCTGTATTCTAATAACATTTCACTTACAAAAACTGGTGTTGAGCCAGATTTGGCCCACAGCCCAGAGTTTGCTTACTCCTGACAGAGACTGGGATATGAATGGTGCGCCCTTGAGCTCTGCACTTACGTGGTATAGGTTGTTTTAAGGAATAGTACGTGAGTTATAGGAAATATTTATTCACAGCATGGTAATAGTTCTAACTTAGTGCATGTGGATGTTCAATGGTAAAAGTCCATCCACTTTCCTCTCATTCCCTTTTAAAGTTATTGCCATTGATTTCTTGGGTAAACCACGTAAACCTTTGCCCTTAACTTCAGAATTCTCAGTTAGTTGTGTAAGTCAGAGTGAAATCTTGAATGATGTTTTGAACTCCTTAAAATCAGTGTTAACTGGAAATTATGGCTGAGACATGGTTATAACTGAGTGCCACTCTATCCAGCAGTCTTAAACACAACATGATAGAAAGCTTGAAGTTTAAATTGATGGTACTGTTATTCAGTGTCTCATGTGATTTGTGTTTGTGTAAGCTAGGATTTTTACCTGGAGAGTGTATACTGCTTTGGCTCTCTTCAGAATTAGCATATGGAAGTAGTGCTGTCCTGATTTTGATCCCTGCCACATCAGACCACCACTGTATCGTTCTTGAATGCAGTTAATAATTGGGAAAAAGCATATGTTCTGCTAGAGATACCCAGAAGGGGTGAAGTGAATATGGGCTTTCTCTTGACTTTACTTAGTTATAGCTTTGTTAATGCTGTTCCTTTCAAGGCTTTTTTTTTTTTTTTAATATTTGGAGATTTTTATCAGTCGTTTTTCTGCAGTTTTCATGGTTTATTTTATTTTATGTATTTATTTTTGGCTGCATTGGGTCTTCGTTGCTGGGCGGGCTTTCTCTAGTTGCGGTGAGCAGGGGCTACTCTTCTTGTGGTGCACGGGCTTCTCATTGCGGTGGCCTCTCTTGTTGCGGAACACGGGCTCTAGGCGTGTGGGCTTCAGTAGTTGTGGCATGCGGGCTCAGTAGTTGTGACTCGCGGTCTCTAGAGTGCAGGCTCAGTAGTTGTGGCACACGGGCTTAGTTACTCCATGGCATGGGAGATCTTCCCGGACCAGGGCTCGAGCCCATGTCCCCTGCATCGACAGACGGATTCTTAACCACTGCACCATCAGGGAAGCATCTCAAGGCATATTTTTAATTTTTTTGTTTTTTTCTCAGTGCTTTGAAGAGTTTTCATATCAGATTATGTAAATCAAATTTTGATTATCTACTAGGGCTGATTTTTGACATTCCTTTTGAGTCTTGGTTTAGGAATAATAAATTAATTGCTGTTTTTAGGATATTATTTGCTAATCATTGTTGTGAGAATATTTTGATGTTGAACTGCCATACATAATTCTGTTCTCCCACTCTCAATGTTAAAATAAAGTTTTTATAGTTGTCATTTGGAACAAATGATGTCCTCTAATTTCTACATTTGAAAATATTTCTCTTTATTCTATATAACGTATACATTCGACTTGCATTTTGTTTTTCAAAAAAATTTTTACTGTGGTAAGATATATATAACATAAAATTAATTTTAATTATTTTTAAGTGTACAATTCAGAGTTCAGAGGCATTAAATATAATCATAGTGTTGTGTTACTGTCACCGCTATCTCCAGAACTTTTTCATCATCTCAGACAGAAACTCTGTACCCATTAAATAGTAACTGTCCATTCCCTGCCTTTCCCTCTGCCCCTGGTAATCTCAAATCTACTTTCCATCTCTATGAATTTGCCAGTTCTGTACCTCATTCATGTAAGTGGAGTCATGCAATGTATGTCCTTTTGTGTCAGTTTTATTTCACTTAGCATAATGTTTTCAAGGTTATTCATGTTCTAGCATGTATCAGACTCTCATCTTTTAATGGCTAAATAATACTCTGTTTATGTATGTACCATGTTTTGTTTATCCATTATCGTTTTTTTGTTTTTTTTCCTGGCCACGCTGCATGGCTTGTGGGATCTTAGTTCCCCCACCAGGGATCAAACCTGGGCCCTCAACGGTGAAAGTGTGCTGTCCTAACCACTGGACCGCCAGGGAATTCTCTATCCATTATCTGTTAATGGACACTTGTGCTATTTCCACTTTTTGACTATTGTGAATAATGCTTCTGTGAACTTTGGTGTACAAATTATCTGAGTCCCTGCTTTCAACTCTTTTTGGTGTATACCTAGGAGTGGAATTATTGGATCATATGATAATTCTGTGTTTAACTTTGAGGAATCGCCAAACTTTTTCACAGTGACGGCACCAGGTGTTACGTTTTAAAAGATAGTTTTGGAAGGCTTTTTGCTACCTATTTTTGAAAATATACTATTTTCATTTTAACATATGAAGATGGCTTAGAATTTTATAAATGTGTTATTTAGGAGCAATAACATTTCTAGATTTGCCTTTTTAGTACTTTGTGGTTTTTCATTTCTGTAAATTTGAAGGAAGTGTTTATTTGTTGTTGTTTTGTTTTTTTAACATCTTTATTGGAGTATAATTGCCTTACAATGTTGTGTTAGTTTCTGCTGTATAACAAAGTGAATCAGCTATATGTATACATATATCCCCATATCCCCTCCCTCTTGCGCCTCCCTCCCACCCCTCTAGGTGGTCACAAAGCACCGAGCTGATCTATCTCCCTGTGCGATGCAGCTGCTTCCCACTAGCTATCTATTTTACATTTGGCAGTGTATATATGTCAGTGCTACTCTCTCACTTCGTCCCAGCTTACCCTTTCCACCGCCCTGTGTCCTCAAGTCCACTTTCTACGTCTGTGTCTTTATTTTTGTCCTGCCCCTAGGTTTGTTAGAACCTTTTTTTTTTTTTTTTTTAGATTCTGTATATATGTGTTAGCATACGGTATTTGTTTTTCTCTTTCTGACTTACTTTACTCAGTATGACATACTCTAGGTCCATCCACCTCACTACAAATAACGCAATTTCATTTCTTTATATGGCTGAATAATATTCCATTGTATATACGTGCCACATCTTCTTTATCCATTCATCTGTTGATGGACACTTAGGTTGCTTCCATGTCCTGGCTATTGTAAATAGTGCTTCAGTGAACATTGTGGTACATGTCTCTTTTTTTTTTTTTTAACTTTTATGTACCTCAGTTTCTTTTTTTTTTTTTCCACACACACACAGTGTATTTTATTTTTACAAGAGATAAATAGACTGACACCAAGCATTGTACATGGATGACCACAACAAAAGCAACAATGATTGCAATTACCAAACATGAAACACACTTATACTATGTCATAATATTGACATTCAGTCCAGTAATCCTCCACTGTAACAGCTCCTTTACTTTGCAGTGAAAATTGATTTGTATATTCTTTTCCTCTGAGTCCTTGTGGGATTTTTTTTTTTTAATTCAGACAGAAAGTCACAAAAATTATACTCATCCTCATCAGTTCACTCAGTCCCATGTAATTAATTTCTTTTTTTCATCTTGATCTTTTGTTAGCACTTTTATGAGTTCATCAGTTTTTCATTAGAGTTCTGAAAATGCTTATTCATTCAGTTCAGCAGTACAGTCAGTTACCAGAAACCTGTACTTGTCAGAGTCTTTTCCATGAATTTCTTGAAGATGAAACCCTTTTATAGGAACATATTTGCAAAATCATCAGAGTACACCCAGAACTGTCTGTAAATGACAAAAGACTTAAAAATGACCATGGTTAAAGATTTGATGAAAGTTCATAATAACGCAGTTGACAAGAAAATTAGTTATTTCTGAGATATACATTTTAAAGTAATAACTAGGATTATTACTTATAACATTATACCAGAACATATAAGATTTTTAGACGTTTCCTGTAATGTCTGAAACATTTATATTAACATATTTCCATACATATTTCCATACAAATACAAATATAAGATTTTTAGAAATTTCATGTAATGTCTGAAACATTTATATTAACATATTTCCATACATATTTCCATACAAATACAAATATAAGATTTTTAGAAATTTCATGTAATGTCTGAAACATTTATATTAACATATTTCCATACATATTTCCATACAACTACAAATATAAGATTTTTAGAAATTTCATGTAATGTCTGAAACATTTATATTAACATATTTCCATACATATTTCCATACAAATACAAATATAAGATTTTTAGAAATTTCATGTAATGTCTGAAACATTTATATTAACATATTTCCATACATATTTCCATACAAATACAAATATAAGATTTTTAGAAATTTCATGTAATGTCTGAAACATTTATATTAACATATTTCCATACATATTTCCATACACATATAAGATTTTTAGAAATTTCATGTAATGTCTGAAACATTTATATTAACATATTTCCATACAAATAACCCAATGAAAGTTTAGTATTAGTTGTTTTGTTTGTTTTTTTATACTGCAGGTTCTTATTAGGCATCAGTTTTATACACATCAGTGTATACATGTCAATCCCAATCGCCCAAATCAGCACACCACCATCCCCACCTCACATGTCTCTTTTTGAATTATGGTTTTCTCAGGGTGTATGCCCAGGAGTGGGATTTCTGGGTCATATGGTAGTCTATTTTTAGTTTTTTAAGGAACCTCCATACTGTTCTCCATAGTGGCTGTATCAATTTACATTCCCACCAACAGTGCAGTTGGGTTCCCTTTCTCCACACCCTCTCCAGCATTTGTAGATTTTTTGCTGATGGCCTTTCTGACTGGCGTGAGGTGATACCTCATTGTAGTTTTGATTTACATTTCTCTAATGATTATTGATGTTGAGCATCCTTTCATGTGTTGGTTGGCAACCTGTATATCTTCTTTGGAGAAATGTCTATTTAGGTCTTCTGCCCATTTTTGGATTGGGTTGTTTGTTTTTTTGATATTGAGCTGCATGAGCTGCTTGTATATTTTGGAGATTAATCCTTTTGTCAGTTGCTTCGTTTGCAAATATTTTCTCCCATTCTGAGGGTTGTCTTTTCGTCTTGTTTATGGTTTCCTTTGCTGTGCAAAAGCTTTGAAGTTTCATTAGGTCCCATTTGTTTTTGTTTTTATTTCCCTTTCTCTAGGAGGTGGGTCAAAAAGGATCTTGCTGTGATTTATGTCAAAGAGTGTTCTTCCTATGTTTTCCTCTAAGAGTTTGATAGTATCTGGCCTTACATTTAGGTCTTTAATCCATTTTCAGTTTATTTTTGTGTATGGTGTTAGGAAGTGTTCTAATTTAATTCTTTCACATGAAGCTGTCCAGTTTTCCCAGCACCACTTATTGAAGAAGCTATCTTTTCTCCATTGTATATTCTTGCCTCCTTTATCAAAGATAAGGTAACCATATGTGCATGGTTTTATCTTTGGGCTTTCTATCCTGTTCCATTGATCTATATTTCTGTTTTTGTGCCAGTGCCATACTGTCTTGATTACTGTAGCTTTGTAGTATAGTCCGAAGTCAGGGAGCCTGATTCCTCCAGCTCCATTTTTCTTTCTCAAGATTGCTTTGGCTATTCGGGGTCTTTTGTGTTTCCATACAAATTGTGAAACTTTTTTGTTCTAGTTCTGTGAAAAGTGCCATTGGTAGTTTGATAGGGATTGTATTGAATCTGTAGATTGCTTTGGGTAGTATAGTCATTTTCACAATGTTGATTCTTCCAGTCCAAGAACATGGTATAATCTCTCCAACTGTTTGTATCATCTTTAATTTCTTTCATCAGTCTTATATTTTTCTGCCCAGAGGTCTTTTGTCTCCTTAGGTAGGTTTATTCCTAGGTATTTTATTCTTTTTGTTGCAGTGGTAAATGGGATTGTTTCCTTAATTTCTCTTTTGGATTTTTCATCATTAGTGTATAGGAATGCAAGAGATTTCTGTGCATTAATTTTGTATCCTGCTACTTTACCACATTCACTGATTAGCTCTAGTAGTTTTCTGGTAGCATCTTTAGGATTCTCTATGTATAGTATCATGTCGTCTGCAAACAGTGACAGTTTTACTTCTTGTTTTCTGATTTGGATTCCTTTTATTTCTTATTCTTCTCTGATTGCCGTGGCTAAAACTTGCAAAACTATGTTGAATAATAGTGGTGAGAGTGGGCAACCTTGTCTTGTTCCTTATCTTAAAGGAAATGCTTTCAGTTTTTCACCATTGAGAACGATGTTGGCTGTGGGTTTGTCATATATGGCCTTTATTATGTTGAGGTAGGTTCCCTCTGTGCCCACTTTCTGGGGAGTTTTTATCATAAATGGGTGTTGAATTTTGTCAAAAGCTTTTCCTGCATCTGTTGAGATGATCATGTGGTTTTTATCCTTCAATTTGTTAATATGGTGTATCACATTGATTGATTTGCGTATATTGAAGAATCCTTGATTTCTGAAGGAAGTGTTAAGTAGCCATTTCTTTGATATACATCCACTGAGAAGCTAGAAAAATTCTTACATTCCAGCAAGTGAAACATGCTATAAATAAATTATGCCACTTCTCAAACTAGTTAACACTCAGGGTTTCCAAGCATTCTGAAACTTGTATGGTAATAAAACACTAAATTTTGCTTGTCTCCTAGAAAGTACTTGAGTTTCCCAAGAGGAATAAACTCTCTTTTTTTTCCTAAAGTTAAATTTGTACTGGATCTAGTCCATTATGAGTACCTTAGTTAAAAAGTAAATAATATTAAACAGGGTGAAAAAGAGATAGTATTTAATAACAGATAAATTTTATTCAATACTTACTGTGTCCAGACTCTGTGCTAAGTACTTTAAACACATTATCTAATTCAACCCTCATAGCAACCACCAAGTAGGAGCTCTTCATTATCTTTATTTTACAGGTGAGGAACATGAGGCATACAGAGAGGTTAAATAAGTTACCTAAGGCCACTCAAGCTAACAAGTAGTAGATTCATATTTAATTCAGAACATCTTTACCCAAAAACATATTTTAGTGACTACTTGTTGGCACTAACAAAGATAATAAATGTATCTTTATTCCTATCTTAATGAATTTACAGTAAAGGTGAGCCCAAACCACTTCAGATTACTATTGTAAGGATACAGGGAAAAAGATAATTGATTTTAATTATAGATATTTGCGGGCTACTTATTTCCATATACAGACTTTAATTAGTATAAGCTTTTATTTAATATAGTCCCCAAGTTCAGTATCTTCTTGGTATCTCATGCATTAGCAATCCATATATAAGCCAGTGATATTAGATTACATAGATCCTGGGTAAAATTTACTATTGATGGTTACTGTCTCCATTTTGTACTTTGTCATTTTGTAGTGCCTCTCTCACTTTCTTGAAACTTTCTTGCTTCCTGGAAATACCTCTTTATGTAAGCTCCATAATGACAGGAATCTTTGAACAATGCCTAGTACATACTAAGTGCTCAGTAAGTCCTTGGTGAATAAATTTGTAAAGCTCTCTTTTCTCTTTATAAATCCTTATCAAATAAGATGATGAAATCTTGTACTATAAATGTTGTTATGGTTGTTGACTCTCCATAGCCATACTTCTAATTACATGTTTTTCTTGAATAGATGAGAAACAATAAAACAGTGATAAAGGGCATGGATTTCAGTATCAGAAGGACTTGGAATTAATTCTGGCTCCACTTACTAATTATGTAACCTTGAGCAAGGCACTTAACCTCTCAAACCTCAAGTTTCTTATCAGGAAAATAGAAATCCTAACAGGATTGCTAGGAGGATTAAATAATAGAATATGTGTGATGTGCTAAACTAAATCCAGGACCCATTTGAATGTGCAATAAATGTTATTTTTCTGTTTCAGATTACTTATTACTTGGGAATCAACTATATAAGACATGATCAATGTCTTAAAGGAATGTACCTATTATGCTGTAAATAGAAAACACATATATACATAACTTTAAAACGCTAACAAAATATTTGAATAAGTTAGAATGAATAAAATGGAGACTGAATACACATTACTATTTTTAAAATTAAAAAATTTTTTGTGTATTTTTGACAAAAATATGTATTTAAGGTATACATCTGATGTTTTGATATATGTATACATTATAAAATAATTACCACAAGCAAACTAATTAACATATCCATCACCTCCCATACTTACTCTTCTGTGGTAAGAACACTTGAGATTTACTCTCTTAACAAATTTCAAGTACAATACATTATCATTAACTATAGTTACCATGCTGTGAATTTATTCATTTTATAACTTGTACTTGTACCCTTTGATCAATATTTCCTGTTTTCCCCTACCCCCTGGTCTCTGGTAATTACCATTCTGCTCTCTCTCACTGTGAGATTGACCTTTTTTTTTGTTGTTTTTTAAAAGACTCCACATATAAGTGAGTTAATATGATATATATCTTTCTGCATCTGGCTTATTTAGCATAACATCCTCCAGATTCATCCATGTTGTCACACATAGTAGGATTTACTTCTTTTTTAAGGCTAAATAATAATTATATATATATATATATATCTATTTTCATTATCCATTGATCAGTCCATTAACACTTAGGTTGTTTCCATATCTTGGCTACTATGAGTAATGCAGTGAACATGGGAGTGAATATGTCTCTTCAAGATAGTGATTTTATTTCCTTTGGATATACACCCAGAAGTGGGATTGCTGTATCATATGGTAGTTCTATTTTTAAATTTTTGAGGAACTGCCATATTGTTTTCCATAACAGCTGTAGCAGTTTACATTCCCACCAACAGTGCACAGGGGTTTCCTTTTCTCTACATCTGAGCACTTGTTATCTTTTGACTTTTTGATAATAGTCATTCTAACAGGTATGAGGTGATAGCTCATTGTGGTTTTGATTTGCATTTCCGTGATGATTAGTGATGTTGAACATCTTTTCATGTACCTGTTGCCCATCTCTTTGTATTCTTTGGAAAAATGTCTCTTCAGGTCTTTTGTCCATTTTTAATCAGGTTGCTTTTTTTTGTTTGTTTTGTTTTGTTGGCTTTTTTTTTTTTTGCTATTTATTTTAGATATCAAAGTATGACTTGCAAATATTTTCCCCCATTCTGTTGGTTGCCTTTTCATTTTGTTGATTATTTCCTTTACTGTGAAGAAACTTTTTAGTTTGATGTAGTGCCACTTGTCTATTTTTACTTTTGTTGCCTGTGCTTTTGGTGTCAAGTCCAAAATGATCATTGCCAAGACTAATATCCTTTTTTCTCCATATTTTCTTTTATGAGTTTTATGGTTTCAGATCTTACATTTAAGTCTTTAATCCATTTTGAGTTCCCATCAATTATTTCATCATAGTGTCCTAGTTGTGCTAAAAGCTCAACAGAATTATTGTCTATGTGCTAAGTTATTTCATTTAGGTATACAAATAAGTATTTAAAAATAAATACATTTAAAGTATATCATGAATAAATGAAATTACTTGCGGGGATAAGTCATAATTAGGAGTTAGTAGCAATAGTCCTACTGATTACTGTGCTGTATGAATAACAAACTATGATACTAAATTTTGTGTTATAATAAAACAAAACATGACTTAGTCTGAAACACTTAATGGTGTACTTAATTCTAACTGTAAGGTATGATGTTTCAAGTGTAACTGGTAAGCAATCCCTATAAGTGATTATACTCTATCTCTCTCTCTCTATAGGTATATATATAAAAAATTAATATTAATGTCCTTCAGCTAAACTTTGTGTTTTTATAGTCACCTGATTAGGAGGAAGGAGTTCACTAGAAAAAGAAGAAGCAATTTCATTTTAATATGAAGATTCCTACATTCAAGCCTCTTTTCCAGTGGGTGCCACTCAGGGGCCAGAATAATCATATATCTTTGTATAAACACTTTAGGTGTTTGATTTAACTTAGCTTAGAGCAAGTGGGTACTTTCCCAATATAATAGAAATGGACTCTTCATTGTAGAGCAAATATTAGGGCCTCAGGAAACTAGAAGAAGAGATGGAAATAGAATAATAACTAAAGTCCTCTTCAACAGTGAAGGGAACTTATTTTAAGAACTGATGGGATTGGTGAAAGGGTTTTCTTAGGCTTACTAACTCCATTATTCTTTGCTAGAGGCAGGGATGGGAGTGAGCTGAATTGTGTGAAAACTGTCCTTTCCTAAGTTTCTCCCCTCATTCCGTCTGTAATGACACCAGTTATTCAAGAGTTATGCACCTTTTAGTACAAACTACTTTAATCAGTTAGCTTTTCTAATAACTATGTGAGATGCATCCAGGTAAAGATTTTGAAAGGTGATCAAGGAAAAAGTAAGATAATTTTAAAGCATTTTAAGGCATGAGTTGGTGAAGGCAAAGCTTTAAGTGGGAGTTGAGATGGCAGCATCAGGGAGGAATCTGGCAGGCAGAAGATAAAGACTGCCCAGATAGAGATGAGGATTACTAAAAAGAGAGGTGGAAAGAAAGATATAATAATGGAGGTGGGCAAGTAACGACAGCAAAAACAAAAACAAAACAAAAATAATGTGGAAAATAGATCAAAGAAAGGAGGCACTGAAACAAGGCACTGAATGAGATAAACAAGTATGTGAATAGGAACAGGTGTTATAAAATGTGAGCAGTGGTGGGTTGTTTACTTAGAAGGATAGTTGCTAACACACTCTCTCTCTCTCTCACCCTCTCACCCCAGTCCCCCTCCTCCCCCAAAGCAGGAGAGAATATGAGCCTGCCTCTGATTTTGTTATGGGTTTAGCTAATATTTAAGGTTAGAACAAATCAAAATTATTTGTGGGAATTCCCTGGCTGTCCAGTGGTTAGGACTCGGTGCTTTCGCTGCCATGGCCAGGTTGAATCCCTGGTCAGGGAATTAAGACCCCAAAAGCTGCATGGCACGGGCAAAAAAAAAAAAAAAAGAAAAAGAAAAAATAAGTAAAAAAAGAAAATATATTAAAAAAAAAGCATTTGCCATATTGTTAGCTGGTAGGAAGAATGTCAAAGTTGGACGTTCTTCTGTTTCCATTTTCTATTTCCATTTCCATTTTGTTCTGGCCTCATACTAGTATTTAAGTGTTTCCTAAAAATAGAGTGTATTCACATTCCTAAAGGTATAGCCCATAGGCATTTATAAACTTGCTCTTTGATTAAGATAATTCCTATTTTAAACACTGATTGGCCATGAATAGAAAATGTGAAAGTTTGGGTCTCATAGGTGGTTCTTTTCTGGAAAACAATGTGCTTTTTCTTTTTTCCCTGTAGGGAAATTCTGATTATAACAAGCATAAGTTTAAGCCTCTGGTTGATAAACCTATGATGTCAGACAGGTCTGCCATACTGCCAGGACTTGCTGCTGAAGAATATAGATTGTAATTGATTTTGTTGTTCAGGGTCTGTAACAACTGCAGGCTGCCAAAGTCAGTTGCACCACTCTTTCCGCCTTGTCACTTAAAATAGGAAGGCAGCAAAGTGTTGTGAAAAAGGTATGTCAGGAGAGCTGAGTTCTGATTATTCTTGCTCTTCTGGTTTGACCTAGGGCAAACCCTTCTAGCCTATTTTTTTCTGATTTTCAAAATGAGAATAATATCTCTCTTACCTATGTCAGCACATTATTTGTACACCAGATAATATAGTGTATGTGAGCACTTTTTAAACTATAAAGGCAAAGTATAAGAATAAAGTCTTAATTTCATTTTTGTCACCCAAGGAAAATTGTATCTAGTTGAAGAGAAGCTTAAATGGACATATTTCTGCCATATAAGCACTTCTGATAAATTGTTCAAGGAATGGGCAGGAAAGGAACTATAAAAGTAACAGGAAAATAATCATGTGGCTACTTGCATGAAAGGCAGACTTACTTGAAATTCCAGGCACAGGAATAGTTTCTTAGAATTGTAATTATGCTGTTCTCCAAAAGATTTAGGTGAAAGGGAAAAGGCCTCATTTAATAATTGGATATGTTTTATATCAAACTACAACAGAAATGAATATAGGAGAATAGTTCTTATGCATCTATTGTTAACCTATGAAATTTGGAAATAACATTGCTGCTGCTGTTTGGATTGCCGGTTGTTTGGTTCTTAATTTTATTTCCTTAGGAAATTGTCTTTTGTACATTCTTTAATTTTGTAAAATTAAGCATAGATTATGTTAAATATAGACAAGGTGGAAACTTAATTTTCATACAAATTAATAGACTATCCCCAAATATACTGATGTTTAAGATACTATATTTGCTTTTAAAACATATGAATTATAATTGGAGAAAGGGGTTTGAAAGGAGATGAGCACATAGATGAAAATCACAATTCAGGGTAGAAAAATGTAACAATATCAGTCAAAAATTTTATTTATACGTAATTTAAAACTTATTTTTTCCTGTGATTAAAAACTGTAGGTTGACCTAAATATAGAGGTCTTAATCTGAGTGATCTGTTGAGCCAACACTTTGTGAGACTGTGTAGCATGGGCACTCTATGTAAGAACTGCTAATCAACTGCTGCGTGCTGAAGAATAAACCTTTTATTTTTAAATCGTTGTGTACTCAAAAACTCATGTCAGAGAAGATAGACATTTCTCCAGTCTAAATATTATTAGTCATTTTAATTAAACCAATATAATCATTTTGAAAAGAGAAAGGATTCAGCTATAAAATATTTATTCTATTTTTCTGAATGAATTTAATTTGCCTTAGCTGCTGATAAATGTTGTTTTGTGTAAATGCTAATGTTTACTTCTTTGTGGATTGTCTCACTTTTTTTTTTTAACTATGGAGAGAAGAAATTCATTTAAAATATCTAAGCATATTTCAATTCAGAAAAAGGTTGACAGTTTAAAAGCTTCGTGTTTATATTGATATTTCTTCAGGAAACAATGCTGGCAGGCATTTTCTGACATTCTATATAGTTTATAGTATATTTTAAAATATAAAAATGTTTTACTTTTAATGGTCCCTGACATTTTTCTCAAGTTTATTCAGAACAAATGAAAACTCCTTTTGTGTCTTATAAAAGAATTTAGCTGGACAGATCCAGCTGTTGCATTTATAAATAGCTACAGATATCTACAGCAATAAAGGGTTTACTCAGGTTGTTATGGCAACGAAAATCCAGCAGAACCTCAAAGATAAGCTATATTGAAGGAGGAGAGTACTTTAAAGGTACATTTAATCCAATTATATGATAAAATTATTGCTTACTATCTATCATTTTAGATTGCAAGGGAGAAATTAGTTTTTTTTTTAGTTAAATGCTCATTCAATAAACATTTATTAAGCACTTACTGTGTACCAGCATTGCAATATGCTCTCCCAAAGGATACAGAAACGAATGGACGTAGTCCTTGCTCTGATAGAACTCACACTTTAGTGGGAAAAATGTCATATACAATAGATAATGATGTGATGGAAATACAAATAGATAAATTACAGAGGAAGAAGCAGTAAACTGCACCTGAAGTAGTTGAGGAAGACTTCATTGGTATCACTGTTATTATTTCTGATTGTTATAAATGTTGTTATTATTTCTGATTGTTTTAAATATTTATAGGAGTTTAGGTTATTAGACCATTGCTGAGATTTCTTAACGTTTCCTCTGTATTACATAATGGTTTTACAATTTTGAGATTAAGGGTGTAGATGATTCTCATCAATTACATGCAAGAAAAAAATGACATTAAATGTATTTTCTTCTGGAAGCAACAATATTAGTAACATCATCAGCCTACATTTATTGAGCACTTCCAAGGTGCTATAAGCATTGTCTTATTTAATCTTTTAAAAATAGCTTTATTGTTATATAATTCACATTCAGTACAATTCACATACCACTTAAAGTATACACTTCAATGGCTTTTAGTATATTCACAGAGTTGTGCAACCATCACAATCACATTTTCATCACTGCAAAAGGAAACCTTACATCCTTTAGTTATCTCCCCCAATCTCCCCCAGCCCCCAGATGGAGGCAACCACTAATGTACCTCTGTCCCTGTGGGTTTGCCTATTCTGGGTATTTCATATAAATGAAATTACACAATAGGTGGTTCTTTGGGAATAATTTCTTTAATTTAGCATAATGTTTTAAAGGTTCATCCTTGTTGTACATATATCAGTACTTCATTTCTTTTTATTTCTGAGCAATATTACACTGTATGGATATACCATATTTTGGTTATGCCTAAAAGAATGTTTCTTTTAGTTCGTGAGTATAATGAAACCTTTTTGATGCAATGCTAAATGTCCTTCCTGCCTGTTTGACTGCCTTTGGTATTTCTTACTTTTCCTTTGGTCTTACTGTTGCTGTCCTAGTCTAGACCATCTACTAAAATGGCAATCTTTTTTTTTTTATTATTAAATTTTACTGGAGTATGGTTGCTTTACAATGTTGTGTTAGCCTCCACTGCACAACAAAATGAATCAGCCATACACATACAGATATCCCCTCCCTTTTGGACTTCCCTCCCATTGGCAATCTCTTAATTGGTGTCAGTGGCCCTAATTTCTTTGAAGGAAAGACAATAAACAGTTATTGAGCACCTACCCTCTGCAAGGCACTTTATATTATGTCTCATTTAATCCTTACCAGACAGGTTTTCTCATCACTTCAAGTTGAGGAAGCTGAAGTTCAGGGAGGTTAAGTAACTTGTCCCAGCTTTACAACTAGGACTTGCCAGAGTTAGAGTTTATGATTCTAAAATCTCTGTTTTTTCAACAATACGTGGTTGCTTCCAGTACATTTTAGAATTTTATCATATCTAGTTCAGTGATGAGTACATAGTGGGTGGTCAAAAATGCTTGCTTACTTGTATTGAATTCCTGTTTTAACACATCCTTACAGCATTTAAAAGCCAGAGAAGGACTAATGATCCTCTTACTATAAAATAATGATGCCTAAGGACTCACTCCACACTTCATCTTAGAGTAGACCTCTGTCCCTGGTATCTCTGCCCTTGAGTGTGTGGTGGTGTTTTTTAAAATCTCTATGTACCCTGTGCCAAGCACAGGCCTGGCACATAGTAGGTGCTCAATAAATATTTGTTGAAAGAATAATGAATGAGTTAGGTTTTAGTGGTCTCGAATCCATTAAAATTGAAAACAAAGGTCTTTAATTACATACCTTGAGGGTAGTTGTTCTTCCAGTGGTTGTTTCTGGATCTGTGTTTGCAGTCACCCCAGAGACTACAGAGAATCTATGAATCTAATGTAATAAAATATTCACATGCAGAAAATAGAGATCTTGAGGAGTTACAGCTTACATGTGAAGAAGGAGCCTTCACATCTTGAGAGTCTTGCTGTCTTAGAGCAAGCTTGTTTATTCAGAAGGAAAAAAAAAAATACAGGGAGAAACTAAAAACAGACAAAAGCTAAATGGATAACTCTTAGTAATGGGATCATATCCTGGGTTCTGTTCCCAGCCTGGCAGCTGATTTACTTGGCTGCTCCCAGCCCCTGGCTTGCTAGTAGTGGAGAGGGCTGTGGTGAGGGCATAGAGTGAGCATTGTGAAACCTTGAAGACATCGGTAGGCTGATGAGTTACCACCATAGAGACCAGTGTCATGCTCATCCTCTGGCAGTCTTGGTTTATTGGAAGTTGTAAGGGCTCTGGAAATACCTGTGAGCATAGTTTGAAAAGTAAAATTTTCTTGAGAATGAAGGAATGTAGGGTGGGTTTTTGTTTTACGAATATTAACCGTTGATCCCTTTTCTGGGGTTTTTAGTCATGGTCAGGAGTATTTGGAGATGAAGGAATGCTATTCTTTTATCTTTTGTTTGTTTGTTTGTAACTGCTTAATATTTGGGAATTGATGAACAGATCCAGCTGTTGCATTTATAAATAGCTACAGATATCTACAGCAATAAAGGGTTTACTCAGGTTGTTATGGCAACTAAAATTCCGCAGAACCTCAAAGATAAGCTGTATTGAAGGAGGAGAGTACTTTAAAGGTACATTTAATCCAGTTATATGATAAAATTATTGCTTACTATCTGTCATTTTAGATTGCAAGAGAGAAATTAGTTTTAACTTGTCAATGTAAATTATTTTCCTTAATGTACAAAGATTCTAACTTACTGTCTGACTTTTTTAAGGAGGCTTTGGATTGTGGTGATGTAGTGGTGATGGATTGTACTGACCCATTTAAACTCTTTTTCTTAGTTCTCTTTGTAATGAGTTGAATGCTTATTTAAATCTACTGTCTAGGATTGAGGGTGTGTTTTTGAGTCCATGGCATATGGCAAAGCCTGCATTGGGCTTTAAGTCCATGATCTTACACTAATGGTTTATCCAACTGAACTAACCAGTTAAAATTTTTTAAGGCCATTGAAATATGTAGATCTATTCGTTTATTGTTACACAGTAGGTCTGGAAGTAGAACATTGGAAACTGTAGATTTTAAAAATAATTTCATTTTTATTTGATGTAACACCTGCAGTTTTTTAGGGTAAAGTGAAGTAGTATACTGTAAAGCTTATAATAAAAAAGAGCAATCTCTTATCCTTTTCTTCTCTACCCACAATTCCTCCTCAGAGGCAACTTTTTTTTTTGGTTGCACATGCAGGATCCTAGTTCCCTGACCAGGGATCAAACCCCGCGCCCCCTGCAGTGGAAGTGCTGAGTCTCAACCACTGGACCACCCGGGAGTTCCCTGAGGCAACTATTTTTAATTCTTTAAGTTCTTTCTGGGGTATACCTCTATGTCTCTAAAGAATGTTTCTATTGCTGTTTCATGCTTTTTCAATTTTATAATCTTTGTTTCTTATTCTAGAAGGTAAAGATTTAACAATCTTACACAACTCCTGCTACCACTTACCCACATCCCCCAGTATAATTATACTACAACTTTGGGTTGTAGGTTGAGAGTTATAATAAAGTAAAAATAATTTAAAACTTTTATTTTGAAATAATTTTAAACTCACATAGAAGTTGCAGAAATAGTAGAGAGTTCACATGTATTCTTCACCCAGTAGAAACAACTATCTCTATAGGACTGATACACAGATTGGATGTCATCAGAAAAGTGTGGAAGAAAGGTGAGGCAAATCTGCTTTCTTTACCAAGCCTCTGAAGCATACATTTCTACCAACAAATAAATGCAAATAGCAGGCATAAAAAGCCCAAAACCAAATTCATATATGAGTATAAATGGATGAAAATTTATTACTACCTGTATCTGTGTGTATATATTTTGTTAAGATACTGAAAGAGAGAACTATAGGCTAAACTATATAACCATAGTATAATTATCACAACCAGAAAACTAACATTAGTACAATACTATTTATTAACTAAACTACAGACCTTATTTGGATTTCACCAAATTTTACATTAACTCTTAAAAACTTTTTTTCTGCTGTATAGGTCTATGAAATTTTATTACATGTATAAATTCATATAACCATCACCACAATTGGGATATAGAACTCCCAGAGAAACTTCCACATGCTCTCCCAACCCTAACCTCTAGCAGCCACTGATCTGTTCTGTATCACTGTAATTTTGTCATTTTGAGAATGTTATATAAATCATGTAATATGTGACCTTTTGAGATTTTTTTTCACTCAGCAGTATGCCCTTGAGATCCATCTACACCATTACATTATATCAGTAGTTCATTCCTTTTTGTTACTGAATGGTAGTCCACTGTAGGGATATTCCACAGCTTATTTTTCCATTCATCCATTGAAGGATATTTGTGTTGTTTCTAGCTTTTGACTATTACAAATAAAGCTTATTATGAACATTCATGTGGAGGTTTTTGTGTGAACATGTTTTAATTCTCTTGGGTAATACCCAGGAGTATGATTGTTGAGTTGTGTGGTATTTGTTTAACTGTATGAGAAACTGCCAAACAGTTTTCCAGGTGACAGTACCATTTTACATTCCCACCAGCAGCGTATGAGAGATCCTGTTGCTCCATGTCCTTACTAGCACTTGGTATTTGTATTCGTTTCCTAGGGCTGCCGTAACAAATTATATAAACGGGGTGGTAATTTATTCTCCCATAGTTATGTAGGCTAGAAGTCAGAAATCAGGTGTTGGCAGGGCCACGCTTTGAGGAAAAAAACCATCCCATGTGTTGGCCCTATCTTCTGGTGGTTGCCAGTAATCCTTGGTGTTCCTTGTGTTGTGGCGGCGTAACTCCAGCCTCTGCCTCTGTCTTCACGTGGCTGTCTTCCTCTGTGTATGTATCTGCTCTATTTCTGTATGTTCACGTGGTCTTCTTATAAGGACATCGGTCATTGAATTGAGGGCCTGTCCTGCTCCAGTGTAACCTCATCTTAATTAATTACATCTGCAAAGACCCTCTTTCTAAATAAGATGACATTCTGCATTCCAGGTAGATATGAATTTTCAGGGGGGCACTATTAATCCCAGTACACAGTATTGTCAGTATTTTTAATTTTAGCCTTTCTAGTACATGAGTAGTAGTGTCTCATGGTGGCTTTAATTTGCATTCTATGATGGCTAATGATGTTGAACATCTTTTCATGTGCCTATTTGCCATGCATTTATCTTCTTTGGTTACATTTTTGCCTGTTTTCTAATTAGATTGTTTATTTACTGTTGAGTTTAGAGAGTCCTTCGTATATTCTGGATATAATTACTATGTCAAACATGTGATTTGCTAATACTGTTTTCTTCCAGTTTGTGACTGGTCTTTTTATTCTTTCCACAGTATCTTTCACAGAGCAAAAGTTCTTAATTTTGATAAAGTGCAACTTTTTTATTTTATGAATTGTACTTTTGGTGTCATATCTGTGAACTTTTGGCCTAAATTTAGGTCACAAAGAGTTTCTCCTATATTTTCTCCTAAAAATTTTATAGTGTTACCTTTAGATCTATAATCCCTTTGGAGTTAATTTTTGTATAAATTGTGAGGTTTTGGTCAAGGTTCATTTTTTTGGATATAGATGCCTATTTGTTAAAAAGACTGTCCTTTCTTGATTGAATTGCTTTTATGCCTTGCCAAAAATTAGTTGTGTCTATATGTGTGCGTCTATTTCTAGCGTCTTTATTCTGTTTTATTGATCTCTGTGTCTATCTCTCTACCAATACCACTATCTTCATTACTTTTATCTACATAGTCTTTTTTTTTTTAAATTGGAGTATAATTGCTTTACAATGTTGCGTTAGCTTCTTCTGTACAATGAAGTGAATCAGCTATATGTATACCTATATCCCCTCCCTCTTGGACCTCCCTCCCACCCCTGCTCCCCATCCCACCCTTCTAGGTCATCACAGAGCACCGAGCTGAGCTCCCTGTGCTGCATAACAGGTTCCCACTAGCTATCTATTTTACACATGGTAGTGTTTTTATGTCAAACCTCATCTCCCAATTCGTCCCAGCCTCCTCTTCTCCCACTGTGTCCACATGTCTGTTCTCTATGTCTGTGTCTCTATTCCTGCCCTGCAAATAGGTTCATCTGTACCATTTTTCTAGATTGCACATATATATGCATTAATATGTTTGTTTTTCTCTTTCTGGCTTACTTCACTCTGTATGACAGACTCTAGGTCCATCCACATCTCTGCAAATGACCTAATTTTGTTCCTTTTTATGGTATGAGTATATATGAGTAATATACCATTGTATATATGTACCACATCTGCTTTATCCATTCATCTGTCATTGGACATTTAGGTTGTTTCCATGTCCTGGCTATTGTAAATAGTGCTGCAATGAACCTTGGGGTACATGTGTCCTTTTGAATTATGGTTTTCTCAGGGTATGTGCCCAGTAGTGGGATTGCTGGGTCATATGGTAGTTCTATTTTTAGTTTTTTAAGAAACCTCCATACTGTTCTCCATAGTGGCTGTATCAGTTTACATTCCCACCAACAGTGCAAAAGGGTTCCCTTTTCTCCACACCCTCTCCAGCATTTATTGTTTGTAGATTTTTTGATGATGCCCATTCTGACTGGTGTGAGGTGATACCTCATTGTAGTTCTGATTTGCATTTCTCTAATAATTAGTGATGTTGAACATCTTTTCATGTGCCTCTTGGCCATCTGTATGTCTTATTTTTTTTTTAAAAGCACTAGGCCTAGAGTGGTTTTTTGTTGTTGTTGTTGTTGTTGTTATTTATTGACTTTTATTTATTTATTTATTTATGGCTGTGTTGGGTCTTCGTTTCTGTGTGAGGGCTTTCTCTAGTTGCGGCAAGTGGGGGCCACTCTTAATCGTGGTGCGTGGGCCTCTCATTATCGCGGCATCTCGTTGCGGAGCACAGGCTCCAGACGCGCAGGCTCAGTAGTTGTGGCACACGGGCTTAGTTTCTCCGCGGCATGTGGGATCCTCCCAGACCAGGGCTCGAACCCGTGTCCCCTGCATTGGCAGGCAGATTCTCAACCACTGTGCCACCAGGGAAGCCCTGTATGTCTTCTTTGGTGAAATGTCTATTTAGCTCTTCTGCCCATTTTTTGATTGGGTTGTTTGTTTTTTTGATATTGAGCTGCATGAACTGTTTGTATATTTTGGAGATTAATCCTTTGTCCATTCCTTCATTTGCAAATATTTTCTCCCATTCCGAGGGTTGTCTTTTTGTCTTGTTTATGGTTTCCTTTGCTGTGCAAAAGCTTTTAAGTTTCATTCGGTTTCATTTGCTTATTTTTGTTCTTATTTTCATTACTCTAAGAAGTGGGTCAAAAAAGATCTTGCTGTGATTTATGTCATAGGGTGTTCTTCCTCTGTTTCCCTCTAAGAGTTTTATAGTGTCCAACCTTACATTTAGGTCTTTAATCCATTTTCAGTTTATTTTTGTGTATGGTGTTACGTAGTGTTCTAATTTAATTCTTTTACATGAAGCTGTCCAGTTTTCCCAGCACCACTTACCGAAGAGGCTGTCTTTTCTCCATTGTATGTTCTTGCCTCCTTTGTCATAAATTAGGTGACCATATGTGTGTGGGTTTATCTCTGGGCTTTCTATCCTGTTCCATTGATCTGTATTTCTGTTTCTGTGCCAGTACCATACTGTCTTGATTACTGTGGCTTTGTAGTATAGTCTGAAGTCTGGGAGCCTGATTCCTCCAGCTCTGTTTTCCTTTCTCAAGATTGCTTTGACTCTTTGGCGTCTTTTGTGTTTCCATACAAATTGTGAAACTTTTTTGTTCTAGTTCTCTGAAAAATGCCATTGGTAGTTTGATAGGGATTGCACTGAATCTGTAGATTGCTTTGGGTGGTATAGTCATTTTCACAATGTTGCTTCTTCCAATCCAAGAACATGGTATATCTCTGCATCTGTTTGCATCATCTTTAATTTCTTTCATCAGTGTCTTATAGTTTTCTGCATACAGGTCTTTTGTCTCCTTAGGTAGGTTTATTCCTAGGTATTTTATTCTTTTTGTTGCAGTGGTAAATGGGATTGTTTCCTTAATTTCTCTTTTGGATTTTTCATCATTAGTGTATAGGAATGCAAGAGATTTCTGTGCATTCATTTTGTATCCTGCAACCTTACCAAATTCATTGATTAGCTCTAGTAGTTTTCTGGTAGCATCTTTAGGATTCTCTATGTATAGTATCATGTCATCTGCAAAGTGACAGTTTTACTTCTTCTTTTCCAATTTGTATTCCTTTTATTTCTTTTTCTTCTCTGATTGCCATGGCTAGGACTTCCAAAACTGTGTTGAATAAGAGTGGCGAGAGTGGACGTCCTTGTCTTGCTCCTTATCTTAGAGGAAATGCTTTCAGTTTTTCACCATTGAGAATGATGTTTTCTGTGGGTTTGTCATATATGGCCTTTATTATGTTGAGGTAGTTTCCCTCTGTGCCCACTTTCTGGAGAGTTCTTATCATAAATGGGTGTTGAATTTTGTCAAAAGCTTTTTCTGCATCTATTGAGATGATCATATGGTTTTTCTCCTTCAGTTTGTTAATATGGTGTATCACATTGATTGACTTGCGTATATTGAAGAATCCTTGCATTCCTGGGATAAATCCCACTTGATCATGGTGTATGATCCTTTTAATGTGTTGTTGGATTCTGTTTACTAGTATGTTGTTCAGGATTTTTGCATCTATGTTCATCAGTGATATTGGTCTGTAATTTTCTTTTTTTGTGATATCTTTGTCTGGTTTTGGTATCAGGGTGATGGTGGCCTCGTAGAACGAATTTGGGAGTGTTTCTCCCTCTGCAATTTTTTGGAAGATCTTCAGAAGGATAGGGATAGCTCTTCTCTAAATATTTGATGGAATTCGCCTGTGAAGCCATCTGGTCCTGGACTTTTGTTTGTTGGAAGATTTTTAATTATAGTTTCAATTTCATTACTTGTGATAGGTCTGTTTATACTTTCTAATTCTTCCTGGTTCAGTCTTGGAAAATTGTACCTTTCCAAGAATTTGTCCATTTCTTCGTGGTTGTCCATTTTACTGGCATATAATTGTTTGTAGTAGGCTCTTATAATCCTTTGTATTTCTGTGGTGTCAGTTGTGATTTCTTCTGGCCTGCCGAGTTTCTGCTGAAAAATCAGCTGATAACCTTATAAGGATTCCTTTGTATGTTATTTTTTGCTTTTACCTTGCTGCTTTTAATATTTTTTCTTTGAATTTAATTTTTGTTAGTTTGATTAATATGTGTCTTGGTGTGTTTCTTCTAGGATTTATCCTGTATGGGGCTCTCTGCGCTTCCTGGACTTAGGTGACTATTTCCTTTCCCATGTTAGGGAAGTTTTCCTCTATAATCTCTTCGACTATTTTCTCAGACGCTTTCTTTTTCTCTTTTTCTTCTGCGGCCCTTGTAATTTGAATGTTGTTGCGTTTAGTGTTGTCTCAGAGGTCTCTGAGATTGTCTTCAATTCTTTTTTCTTTATTCTGCTCCTCAGTAGTTATTACCACCATTCTGTCTTCCAGCTCACTTATTTGTTCTTCTGCCTCAGTTATTCTGTTATTGTTTCCTTCTAGTGTATTTTTCATTTCATTTTGTGTTGCTCATCTCTGTTCGTTCTTTAGTTCTTCAAGATCTTTGTTAAACATTTTTTGTATTTTCTCAAACCATGCCTCCATTCTGTTTCCGAGATTCTGGATCATCTTTACTATCATTACTCTGAATTCTTTTTCAGGTAGGTTGCCTATTTCCTCTTCGTTTATTTGGTCTTGTAGGTTTTTACCTTGCTCCTTCATCAGTGACATATTTTTTTGTCATCTGATTTATTTTTTTGATGGGTGAGATTGTGTTACTTTCTTACTGGTTGTTTGGCCTGAGGCTTCCAGCACTGGAGTTTGTAGGCTGTTGGGTAGAGCTGGGTCTTGGTGCTGAGATGAGGACCTCCAGGAGACATCACTCTGATGAATATTCCCTGGGGTCTGAGGTTCTCTGTTAGTCCAGTGGTTCGGACTTGGAGCTCCCACCACAGGAGCTCTGGCCTGACCCCTGGCTTGTGAACCAAGATCCCGCAAGCTGTGCAGGGTGGCCAAAAAAAAAAAAAAAAGCTGAACAAAAACAAAGAGTAAAAAATAAAATAAGTTTAGAAAACTAACAGATATGTTAGAAAAAATTTAAAATAATAAAAATATTGATGAAACAACAACTGGAAGGTAAAACAGAACCACAGTAGCAAAAAAGAGGAGGAAAAAAAAACCCGGAAAAGGCCTTGCCTGTGGGGGGCAGGGCTTATGCAGGGACGGGGTTTAGGTGGTGGGCGGAGTCTCTGCTTGGGACCCACAGGGCAGGAAAAGGCCCTGGGGTGGGATGGGGGGCTTAGGCTCCTGGGCCAGGAGGGGCCCAGGAGTGCCTCTGGCTTAGGAGGGTGGAGGACCAGGTCCGGGACCCCAGCAGGCTCCCTGGGCCCAAGTGGGCAGGGGAAACACCCTCCGCACTTCCCCTGATCCTCCAGTCCTGCAGGGTCCCTCCCACCATCTGCTTCTCCTCCTCTTCCCCCCTCCTCCTTCCCATGCCCCTAGGACCCACACGGCCCAGAGGAGGCGTCAGAGGGCAGAGGACCTGGCTCGGGAGCCCAGCAGGCTTCCCAGGGCCTGACTGGCCAGGGGGAATGCTAGGCACGCTCTCCCCTGATCCTCCAAGCCCCCAAGGGTCTGTCCAGGCATGGGTACCCCTCCTTTCTCCCAGCCATCCTTCAGGGGCACTGGTCCTGTCCGGCCTCCACTCCTCCTCCCCCACTTACTTCCCCCCGCGTCCTACCCAGTTGCTCGGGGGTTCCTCCCATCTCCTTGGGCGTCGAGGTCCCCCACCAGCATTAGGCAGGTGCCCTAGTTGTGGGGAGACGTGAACTCTGCATCCTCCCACACTGCCATCTTGACTCCGTCCCCCCATACATAGTAAGTCTTAAAAAGGATAGTGTGATACCTCCCATTTTCTTCTCTTTTTTTCCAAAATCATCCTAGCTATTCTACCTTCTTTGCCTTTCCATATAAATTTTAGAAACAGCTCGTCTATATCTACAAAAATATCCTGTTAAGATTTTTATAAGAATTGCATTAAACCAATTTCAGATAAACTTTGGGAGAAATTTACTATGTTAAGTCTTCCAATTCATGAACATGTTATGTCTCTCCAGTTACTTAGGCCATCTTTTATTTCTTTCATCAGCATTTTGTAGTTTTCAATACACATATCCTATATGTATGTTGTTAGATTTATATGTAAGTATTTTTATGGGAGAGCCAACCTCTACAGTGGCCCCCAGTGACTCCACCTCCTATGTTTATGCCTTTGTCTAGTCATCTTTCACATTTTATTGTGGTGGGCCTATATAACCAATAGAATATGATAGAAGCATATGATTTCTGAGGCTACCTCATAAAAGACATGTGGCTTCTCCTTGCTTTCTGTCTTAGATCACTTGTTCTGCCAGCTGCCATGTCATGATAACACTCAAGCAGCCCTATGTAGTGGCTGGCATGGTGAGGAGCTGAGTCCTTCTGTCAACAGAGGCTTCTTGCTAACAGCTGTGTGAGTGAACCTTCTTGGAGGCAGATCATCCAGTCCCAGCAAAGCCTTTTGATGGCTGCAACCCCTGGTCAACATTTTGACAGCAATTTCATGAGAGACCCAAGTCAGAACCATCCAGCTAACCCACTCCCAAATTCCTGATACACAGAAACTGTTAGATAATAAATATTTGTTTTTTTTAAGCCACCAAATTTTAGGGTAATTTGCTATGTAGCAATAGATAACTAATACAACACCCAATCTACAAACCATGAACACTATGTTTTTCACAAGTGAAAAGTTATTGGTAACATCTATCATGCCAATGAACAAAACCTATGGCATTAATTTAGATAAAGATGGCTGAAGAACTTATAACTCCCATTTAGACTGTAGACTTTCTTTAATTCTAAACTCTAAATCTCTACCTTCCAAACCAGTGCTGTCAATTAGAAATATAATGTGAGCCACACAGGTAATTTAACATCTTCTAGTAGTTACACTTAGAAAGGTAAAAAGAAATTGGTGAAGTTAACTTTAATAATATGTTTATTTAAGCTAGTATATTGCAAAATATTGTGGTTTCAATGTGTAATCAGTATAAAAAGTTTCAAGATATTTTATATATATTTGTACTAAGACTTTGAAATTTGCAGTATATTTTATACTTATAATACATCTCAATTTGGACTACCCACATTTCAAGTGCTTAGTAGTCACAGGTGGCTAGTGGCTACTGTATTAGACAGTACAGCTCTAAACTTTAAGGTGCAGGGGGCTTCTGGGTATGGGAGAGTGAAGAGGTCAGCAAATATTCTCTCCAAAAGCAATTATAAACTGGACAAAATTTTCAAAAACAACTATTTCAGTGCTCTGGAAAAGGCAAAAAATTGAGAAGTATTTATTCATGAAAAGCTGCTGTAATTTCAGGTAAGAAAACAGTGGGAGCCTGTGACCTTTTCTGGGGCTGTTCCCATTCCTTTACCAGCTTTGTCAGCATGGTAGTTTTAGCAAGATGCAATTGGCCTTGAAAACCAGAAGCTTTATTACTAGAGGGGGCAGATAGGATTTTGAGCTGAAGATGAAAACCCTGACAACGTTATTGGTAAAAGTAGCAAATTTGATAGGAAATGAAAATCTGAAACTGTGCTAGCCTGAAGTTGCAGTCCCAATTAGGGTGAATGGAAGACTAGCCAGAAATCTGATGGGGAGACCCTGGAAATGAGAAAGCCATAAAAGGGCTAGATAAGTTTTCCACCCAGTCTCTGGAAGGCTGAAAGAAAGCAGAGGAGAGAATTGAAAGAGCCCAGCAGAAACTCTGGATGCACACCCCTCAACCTATCACAGAAACATCAGAAGAAGCTGGAAACCTAATGGGCTTGATATGTTTGAGCACAATCTCTGTTCAATCATTGGCTGATCACTAAGCTATGCAGTCAATGGGGTGATTCCTGGGAAGCAGGCTAAAAAAGAAAAATAATACAAGAATGAAAAGCAAACAAACTGAGTAGATAAAGTAACAGCTGCACATCATGGGGAAGACAGTTTCTACAGATTAAGTCCAGGTAACCACAACAACCTTCTGGAAAAAAATGGGAATTCGGAGTTGCTACAGTATATTATTTAAAATTTCCAGTTTTCGAGACCTTCAAGATGGTGGAGGAGTAAGACGTGGAGATCACCTTCCTCCCCACAAATACATCAGAAATACATCTACATGTGGAATAACCCCTAGCGAACACCTACTGAATGCTGGCAGAAGACCTCAGACTTCCCAAAAGGCAAGAAACTCCCCATGTACCTGGGTAGGGCAAAAGAAAAAAGAAAAAACAGACAAAAGAATAGGGACGGGACCTGCACCAGTGGGAGGGAGCTGTGAAGGAGGAAAGGTTTCCACATACTAGGAAGCCCCTTCACTGGCAGAGACGGGGGGAGGTGGCGGGGGGGAAGCTTTGGAGTCATGGAGGAGAGCGCAGCAACAGGGGTGTGGAGGGCAAAGAGGAGAGATTCCCGCACAGAGGATCGGTGCCGACCAGCACTCACCAGCCTGAGAGGCTTGTCTGCTCACCCTCTGGGGCGGGTGGGGGCTGGGAGCTGAGGCTCCGGCTTCGGAGGTCAGATCCCAGGGAGAGGACTGGGGTTGGCTGCATGAACACAGCCTGAAGGGAGCTAGTGCCCCACAGCTAGCCGGGTGGGAGTCCGGGAAAAAGTCTGGAACTGCCTCAGAGGCAGGAGACCATTGTTTCGGGGTGTGGAAGGAGAGGGGATTCAGAACACTGCCTAAACGAGCTCCAAACACAGGCGCGAGCTGTGGCTATCAGCACGGACACCAGAGACGGGCATGAATTGCTAAGGCTGCTGCTGCAACCACCAAGAAGCCTGTGTGCAAGCACAGGTCACCATCCACACCTCCCCTCCCGGGAGCCTGTGCAGCCCACCACTGCCAGGGTCCCGGGATCCAGTGACAACTTACATGGGAGAACATATGGCGCGCCTCAGGCTGTTGCAACGTCACACCGGCCTCTGCTGCCTGCAGGCTCGCTCCACATTCCGTACCCCTCCCTCCCCCACCCCGGCCTGAGTGAGCCCTACTCAGCTGCTCCTTTAACCCCGTCCTGTCTGAGCGAAGAACAGACGCCCTCAGGCGACCTACACGCAGAGGCGGGGCCAAATCCAAATCTGAACCCCAGGAGCTGTGCGAACAAAGAAGAGAAAGGGAAATTTCTCCCAGCAGCCTCAGGAGCAGCGGATTAAATCTCCACAATCAACTTGATGTACCCTGCATCTCTGGAATACCTGAATAGACAATGAATCATCCCAAAATTGAGGCGGTGGACTCTGGGGGCAACTGTAGACTTGGGGTTTGCTTTTGGCATCTAATTTATTTCTGGTTTTATGTTTATCTTAGTTTAGCATTTAGAGTTTATTGTTGGTAGGTTTATTTATTGATTTGGTTGCTCTCTTTTTGCCTTTTTCTCTTTTTGTGAGTGTGTATGTGTGTGCTTCTTTGTGTGATTTTGTTGGTATAGCTTTGCTTTTACCATTTGTCTTAGGGTTCTGTCTGTTTTTTGTTGTTGTTGTTTTTACTATAGTTTTAAGTGCTTGTTATCATTGGTGGATTTGTTTTTTGGTTTGTTGCTCTCTTCTTTCTTTTTTTTTATTACTTAAGATTTTTTTTAATTTTTAATAAATTTTTTATTTTAATAACTTTATTTTACTTTATTTTCTTTCTCTCTTTCTTTCTTTCTCTCTTTGTTTCTTTCTTTCTTTCTTTCTTTCTTTCTTTTTTTCTCCCTTTTCTTCTGAGCCATGTGGCTGACATGGTCTTGGTGCTCTGTCTGGGTGTCAGGCCTGTGCCTCTGAGGTGGGAGAGCTGAGTTCAGGACATTGGCCCACCAGAGACCTGCCAGTTCCACATAATAACAAATGGCGAAAGCTTCCCAGAGATCTCCATCTCAACGCTAAGACCCAGCTCCACTCAACGACCAGCAAGCTCCAGTGCTGGACACCCTATGCCAAACAACTAACAAGACAGGAACACAAGGCCACCCATTAGCAGAGAGGCTGCCTAAAATCATAATAAATTCACAGACACCCCAAAACACACCACCGGATGCGGTCCTGCCCACCAGAAAGACAAGATCCAGCCTCAGCCTCACCCACCAGAACACAGGCACCAGTCCCCTCCACCAGGAAGCCTACACAACCCACTGCACCAACCTCACCCACTGGGGGCAGACACCAAAAACAACAGGAACTACGAACCTGCAGCCTGTGAAAGGAGACCCCAAACACAGTAAGTTAAGCAAAATGAGAAGACAGAGAAACACACAGCAGATGAAGGAGCAAGGTAAAAACCCACCAGACCAAACAAATGAAGAAGAAGTAGGCAGTCTACTTGAAAATGAATTGAGAGTAATGATAGTTAAGATGATCCAATATCTTGGAAATAGAATGGAGAAAATACAAGAAATGTTTAACAAGGGCCTAGAAGAACTAAAGGCAAACAAATGATGAACAACACAATAAATGAAATTAAAAATTCTCTAGAAGGGATCAATAGCAGAATAACTGAGGCAGAAGAACGGATAAGTGACCTGGAAGGTAAAATAGTGGAAATAACTACTACAGGGCAGAATAAAGAAAAAAGATGAAAAGAATTGAGGACCGTCTCAGAGACCTCTGGGACAACATTAAAAGCTCCAACATGCGAATTATAGGGGTCCCAGAAGACGAGAAAAAGAAAGGGACTGAGAAAATATTTGAAGAGATAATAGTTGAAAACTTCCCTAATATGGGAAAGGAAATAATCAAGTCCAGGAAGCGCAGAGAGTCCCATACAGGATAAATCCAAGGAGAAACACGTGAAGACACATATTACTCAAAACTTTCAAAAATTAAATACAAGGAAAAAATATTAAAAGCAGCAGGGGAAAAACGACAAATAACATACAAGGGAATCGCCATAAGGTTAATAGCTGATCTTTCAGCAGAAGCTCTGCAAGCCAGAAGGGAGTGGCAGGACATATTCAAAGTGATGAAAGGGAAAAACCTACAACCAAGATGACTCGACCCAGCAAGGATCTCATTCAGATTTGACAGAGAAATTAAAAGCAAAAGCTAAGAGAATTCACCACCACCAAACCAGCTTTACAACAAATGCTAAAGGAACTTATCTAGGCAGGAAACACAAGAGAAGGAAAAGACCTGCAATAACAAACCCAAAACATTTAAGAAAATGGGAATAGGAACATACATATTGATAACTACCTTAAATGTAAATGGATTAAATGCTCCAACCAAAAGACAGACTGGCTGAATGGATACAAAAACAAGACCCGTATATATGCTGTCTACAAGAGACCCACTTCAGACCTAGGGACTCATACAGACTGAATGTGAGTGGATAGAAAAAGATATTCCATGCAAATGGAAATCAAAAGAAGGGTGGAGTAGCAATTTTCATTATCAGACAAGATACACTTTAAAATAAAGACTATTACAAGAGACAAAGAAGGACACTACATAACGATCAAGGGATCAATCCAAGAAGAAGATATAGCAATTGTAAATATTTATGCACCCACCATAGGAGCACCTCAATACATAAGGCAAATGCTAACAGCCATAAAAGGGGAAATCAACAGTAACACAATCGTAATAGCGGACTTTAACACCCCATTTTCACCATTGGACAGATCATCCAAAATGAAAATAAATAAGGAAACACAAGCTTTAAATGATACATTAAATAAGATGGACTTAATTGATATTTATAGGACATTCCATCCTAAAACAACAGAATACACTTTCTTCTCTAGTGCTCATGGAACATTCTCCAGGATAGATCATATCTTGGGTCACAAGTCAAGCCTTGGTAAATTTAAGAAAATTGAAATCATATCAAGTATCTTTTCTGACCACAACGCTGTGAGACTGGATATCAATTACAGGAAAAAATCTTTAAAAAATACAAACACATGGAGACTAAACAATATACTACTTAATAACCAAGAGATCACTGAAGAAATCAAAGAGGAAATCAAAAAATACCTAGAAACAAATGACAATGAAAACACAACAACCCAAAACCTATGGGATGCAGCAAAAGCAGTTCTAAGAGGGAAGTTTATAGCAATACAGTCCTACCTCAAGAAACAAGAAACATCTCAAATAAATAACCTAACGTTACACCTAAAGTAATTAGGGAAAGAAGAACAAAAAAACTCCAAAGTTAGCAGAAAGAAAGAAATCATAAAGATCAGATCAGAAATAAATGAAAAAGAAATGAAGGAAACGATAGGAAAGATCAATAAAACTAAAAGCTGGTTCTTTGAGAAGGTAAACAAAATTGATAAACCATTATCCAGACTCATCAAGAAAAAGAGGGAGAAGACTCAAATCAATAGAATTAGAAATGAAAAAGGAGAAGTAACAACTAACACTGCAGAAATACAAAGGATCATGAGAGATTGCTTCAAGCAACTATATGCGAATAAAATGGACAACCTGGAAGAAATGGACAAATTCTTTGAAAAGCACAACCTTCCGAGACTGAACCAGGAAGAAATAGAAAATGTAAACAGACCAATCACAAGCACTGAAATTGAGACTGATGAAAAATCTTCCAAGAAACAAAAACCCAGGACCAGATGGCTTCACAGGCGAATTCTCTCAAACATGTAGAGAAGAGCTAACACCTGTCCTTCTCAAACTCTTCCAAAATATATCAGAGGGAGGAACACTCCCAAACTCATTCTACAAGGCCATCATCACCCTGATACCAAAAGCAGACAAAGATGTCACAAGGAAAGAAAACTACAGGCCAATATCACTGATGAACATAGATGCAAAAGTCCTCAACAAAACACTAGCAAACAGAATCCAACAGCACAGTAAAAGGATCATAGACTATGATCAAGTGGGGTTTATCCCAGGAATGCAAGGATTCTACAAAATACACAAATCAATCAATGTGATACACCATATTAACAAATTGAAGGAGAAAAACCATATGATCATCTCAATAGATGCAGAAAAAGCTTTTGACAAAATTCAACACCTGTTTATGATAAAAACCCTCCAGAAAGTAGGCATAGAGGGAACTTACCTCAACATAATAAAGGCCATATAATGACAAGCCCACAGCCAACGTCATTCTCAACGGTGAAAAACTGAAACCATTTCCTCTAAGATCTGGAAAAAGACAAGGTTGTCCACTCTCACCACTATTATTCAACATAGTTTTGAAAGTTTTGGCCACAGCAATCAGAGAAGAAGAAGAAATAAAAGGAATCCAAATTGGGAAAGAAGAAGTAAAACTGTCACTGTTTGCAGATGAAATGATACTATACATAGAGAATCCTGAAGATGCTACCAGAAAACTATTAGAGCTAATCAGTGAATTTGGTAAAGTAGCAGGATACAAAATTAATGCACATGCTGAGCCTGCGCGTCTGGAGCCTGTGCCCCGCAACGGGAGGGGCCGCGATGGAGAAAGGCCCGCGCACCGCGATGAAGAGCGGTCCCCGCACCGCGATGAAGAGTGGCCCCCGCTTGCCGCAACTGGAGAAAGCCCTCGCACGAACCGAAGACCCAATGCAGACAAAAATAAATAAATAAATAAATTTTAAAAAGAAAATCCTTAAAAAAATAAATAAATAAATAAATAAATAAAGATGATGTTTGTTGCAGTGTTTACTACGAATCCTTAAAAAAAAAAAATTAATGCACAGAAATCTCTTGCATTCCTATGCACTAATGATGAAAAATCTGAAGGAGAAAGTAAGGAGACACTCCCATTTACCACTGCAACAAAAAGAATAAAATACCTAGGAATAAACCTACCTAAGGAGACAAAAGACCTGTATGCAGAAAACTATAAGACACTGATGAAAGAAATTAAAGATGATGCAAACAGATGGAGAGGTATACCATGTTCTTGGATTGGAAGAAGCAACACTGTGAAAATGACTATACCAACCAAAGCAATCTACAGATTCAATGCAATCCCTATCAAACTACCAATGGCATTTTTCAGAGAACTAGAACAAAAAAGTTTCACAATTTGTATGGAAACACAAAAGACGCCAAAGAGTCAAAGCAATCTTGAGATAGAAAAACAGAGCTGGAGGAATCAGGCTCCCAGACTTCAGAGTATACTACAAAGCCACAGTAATCAAGACAGTATGGTACTGGCACAGAAACAGAAATATAGATCAATGGAACAGGATAGAAAGCCCAGAGATAAACCCACGCACATATGGTCACCTTATTTTTGATAAAGGAGGCAAGAATATATTGTGGAGAAAAGACAGCCTCTTCAGTAAGTGGTGCTGGGAAAACTGGACAGCTCCATGTAAAAGAATGAAATTAGAACACTTCCTAATACCATACACAAAAATAAACTCACAATGGATTAAGACCTAAAAGTAAGGCCAGACACTATCAAACTCTTAGAGCAAAACATAGGCAGAACACTCTGTGACATAAATCACAGCAAAGATCCTTTTTGACCCACCTCCTAGAGAAATGGAAATAGAAAGAAAATAAACAAATGGGACCTAATGAAACTTAAAAGCTTTTGCACAGCAAAGGAAAACATAAACAAAATGAAAAGACAACCCTCAGAATGGGAGAAAATATTTGCAAATGAAGCAACTGACAGAGGTTTAATCTCCAAAATTTATAAGCAGCTCATGCAGCTCAATATCAAAAAAAAAACAACTACCCAATCCAAAAATGTGCAGAAGACCTAAACAGACATTTCTCCAAAGAAGATATACAGATTGCCAACAAACACATGAAAGGATGTTCAACATCACTAATCATTAGAGAAATGCAAATCAAAACTACAATGAGGTATCACCTCACATCGGTCAGAATGGCCATCATCAAAAAATCTACAAACAGTAAATGCTGGAGAGGGTGTGGAGAAAAGGGAACCCTCTTACACTGTTGGTGGGAATGTAAATTGATGCAGCCACTATGGAGAACAGTATGGAGGTTCCTTAAAAACTAAAAATAGAACTACCATACGACCCAGCAATCCCACTACTGGGCATATACCCTGAGAAAACCATAATTCAAAAAGTCATGTACCACAATGTTCATTGCAACTCTGTTTACAATAGCCAGGACATGGAAGCAACCTAAGTGTCCATCAACAGATGAATGGATAAAGAAGATGTGACGCATATATACAATGGAATGTTACTCAGCCATAAAAAGAAATGAAATGGAGTTATTTGTAGTGAGGTGGATGGACCTAGAGTCTGTCATACAGAGTGAAGTAAGTCAGAAAGAGAAAAAGAAATACCATATGCTAACACATATATATGGAATGTAAAAAAAAAAAAAAAAAAAAAAGTGGTTCTGAAGAACCTAGGGGCAGGACAGGAATAAAGACATAGATGTAGAGAATGGACTTGAGGACACAGGAAGGGGGAAGGGTAAGCTGGGACGAAGTGAGAGAGTGGCATGGCATATATACACTGCCTAATGTAAAATAGATAGCTAGTGGGAAGCAGCCACATAGCACAGGGAGATCAGCTCAGTGCTTTGTGACCATCTAGACGCGTGGGATAGGGAGGATGGGAGGGAGACGCAAGGAGGAGGAGATACGGGGATATATGTATATGTATAGCTGATTCACTTTGTTAAAAAGCAGAAACTAACACACCATTGTAAAGCAGTTATACTCCAATAAAGATGTTAAAAAAAATAAATACATAAATAAAATTTCCAATTTTCAACAAGAAATTATGAGCCCTACTCAGGAGAAAAAGCAGCCATTAGAAATTAACTCTGAGTATGCCTGGATGTTGGATTTAGCAGATATAAGATTTTAAAACAGGTATTATAAATATGTTCAAGTAATTAAATCAGTAAACAAATAGAAACTAAAAGAACTAAATGGAAATTCTAGATTTGAAAAGTACAATAACTGAAATAAAAATTCAGTAGATGGGAAACAGAAGGTTTGAGATGGCAGAAGAATGAGTTGGTGAATTGAAATATAGATTAAGAGAAAGTATCCAATCTGTAGGACAGAGAACAAGAGACTGAAGGAAAATGAACAGAACCTTAGAGACTTGTGAGACATCAAATGTGTACCCCTGTAAGTGCAATAGGAGTTTCAGAAGGAGAGAAGAGAAAGAGGCAAAAGAAGTATTTGAACTTATGATGGCTGAAAACTTCCTAAATTTGATGGAAAAACATTAATCTGCAGATCTAAGGAGGTCAGTAAACACCCAAGACCCAAAAAGATAAACACAAAGAGATCCTCGCCTAGATACATTATAGTCATAATCAAACTACTGAGAGAACCAAAGGCAAAGAGAAAATCTTGAAAGCAGCAAGAGAAAAATGACTCATCGTGTAAAAGGGAACAAAATGTATAACTGTTTCAGTGGAGGCCAGAAGGCAGTGGAATGCTGGGGGGAAAAAAACATTGTCAGTCAAGATTTCCATATCCAGCAATACTATGAGGGTGAAATAAAGACACTCCCAGATAAATACTGAGAAAATTACAAGATATACCAAAAGAAGTACTTCAGGCTAAAGGGAAATGGCACCAGACAATAACTCAAATACACAGGAATAAGAACACCAGAAATGGTAACTATTTGGGTAAATGTAAAAGATAGTCTAAACATTTTTTTTTCTTTAATTTTCGTAGTAGCTTTTCAAAATATAAGATTGTTGGGCCTTCCCTGGTAGTCCAGTGGTTCAGAATCTGTCTTGCAATGCAGGGGACGTTGGTTCAATCTCTGATTGGAGAACTAAGATCCCACATGCCGCGGGGCAACTAAGCCCTCACGCCGCAACTAGAGAGCCTGTGTGCCACAACTACAGAACCCATGAGCTCTGGAGCCCACGTGCCACAACTAGAGAGAAGCCTGAGCGCCACAATGAAAGATCCTGTGTGCCGCAACTAAGACCCAATACAGCCAATAAATAAATAAATAAATAAATAAATAAATAAATATTTTTTAAAAAAAGATTATATAAAGCAGTAAATATAATACTGTTTGTTGGGCTTATAATGTATAGAAATATTGTATATATAACAATACTAAGACAAAAGAAGGAGAAGAAAATGGAGCTATATTATAGCCAAGTTCCTATATTTTACCAGAATTAAATTAGTATTAGCATTAAGTAGATTGTGATAAGATATGTAGTTTAATCTCTAGAGCAACCAATTAAGAGAAATATACTAGAAGATAATCCAAAATTATAGTTTAAAAATAAGAGAAATTAAAATGGTATCCCAAAAAATTGTCTAACATAAAAGAAGGCAGTAAAAGAAGAATAGAGAACCTAAAAAGCTGTAAGACATACAGAAAACAGATAGCAAAATAATAAACGTAAATCCAACCATATTGCTAATTGCATTAAATGTGAGTAGACCAAACTCCAAAATTTAGAGGGTAGGATTTTTTGCTTTTGTTATTTATGTGTGTGTGTATGTATGTATGTAATTCAAATACCTTGGAATGGATATCTGAATTATGGTGATTCAAATATTAACTAACTGCCCTTAGATTAAGGATGCGATTTGTCATAATGGGGACGGGTGGTGAGGAGAATGTTCTTTTGGTATTTTGAGCAGGACCGTTTTTCATTAGGCAGGCTGTCTTACGTGTTACAGGATATTTAGCATCCCTGAATCCTGCCCACAAATGCCAGTGACAGCCCCACCCTCACCCCCAGGTTATGTTGTAGTAACAAAAGCTACCCCTCCACACAGACCTTTCTAATATTCCTTGCGGGAGCATGCCACTTCACCTGTTACCATCCCATCTCACCCCTAACCTTATTGAGAAACAGTAGAAGAGATTTAAACAAGCCATCTCACTGTATACTAAAGTATTTTAAAGTATTTTTTACGGATAATATAACAAAGGAGAAAAGAACATATGCAAAGATCCTGAGGACAAAATAGCTTGTCATGTTTGAGGACCTGAAAGGACACTGATATTACTGGGGAATTAGTGAGTAAAGAGGAGGGTGGCATATGATAACACTGAAAAGAGAGGCAGAGTTCAGACTGTATAGGGCCTTTACAGATCATGGTAAGGTTAGATTTTATTTTAAGTGAATTAGGAAGGCACTGAAGAATTTTAGGCATGTGAGTGACATGATCTGATTATTGCTTAGGTAGACATATATAGCAATGCTTTTAATCTTTTTTTAACTTCAATCCACAGTAAGAGATGTATTGTGACTTACTACACTTCAATCCACAGTAAGAGATGTATTGTGACTTACTACACACATGCACTCACACACACACAAATACAACCTGAAATCAGTTTTATGAAACTTAATACAATGATGAACTCTGATATTTCTATTCATTTTTAAAAAACATTGTTCACTCATAGATTGATTTTACAACCCATAAAACAGACCCTCTGTTTGAAAGACATGATTAATATGGCATACATGAAGAATATACATTTTTTTAGTTTTAGGGAAGACAGCTATGAAAAGTTATTAGTGAGGGGGTTTTGAAGATAAATAAGACAATTCAAATATAAAATTGAGTTTGTGTCTGTATGGTGTTAATACCTGATACATTGATAATTTGTTCTATTCTAGAGCAAATGCTATAGGCATTGAGTAAATTCTAAAGAGGAATGAGGTGAGAATGTTTTTCTTGTCAGTAGGAAAAATTTTCTGGGCCAGATATCTTTAATTCTGCCCAAATAAGGGAATTGTCTCTGAAAACAGGAGTTGACCCACTATTTTCCAAGTCTATAAGGGTACAATATTTATTTAGATTCTATGTTAGTATCCTTCCCTCCTGACCTAATAGAGATCTTGTATATAATATAAACACCAATAAATTACCTGCATTATATTAGTGATTTTATTTAACACTTTCTTAATTTGAATACTGGTAGGAAATAATACTTTTTCTTTCCTGAGTGACAGTTTCTATAACTGCATTTACCAAGGAACTCATTCTCATCTTATATTCATCTCACAAATATATATGTATTAAATATTTAAGATTAGACTTGAAGGAGTTGAGAAAGATCTAACCACATGAAGAGTGTTGGGGACAGGGGTCCAGACAGAAGGGTAGAAGCCATGAGGCAGTTGAGAGCCACCATCATGGCTGAAGCTTTGTGGATGAAGAAGAGGGTAACCAGATATAAAGTTGGAAAAGTTAGGCGGGAGTCAAGTCAGACCCTCATAGGGCCTTTGTGACTCCTATGGGGAGTTTGAATTTTTTTCTTAAGCAAAGAGGTAACATGATCATATTTACATTTTAAGAAGATAACTCTGGCTGCTATGTGGAGAAAGGACAGGAAAAGGGTAAGAATTGAAGTAGGGAGACCAGTTGAGAGGCTGTTGCAGTAATCTGTGTAGGCTAGGAATAATAGTCATTGGACTATGGCGGTAGCCGAGGAGATGGAAGTGGATGGATTCAGGGTATATTTGGGGGATAGAATCAACAAAAGTTCCTCATAAATTAGATGTGGGGATGAGAGAAAGAGCAGAATCAAGAACTCCCAGGTTTGTGGGAGCAACTTGAGCAACTGGGTGAATGGCGGTGCCATTTACTGTTTGGGGAAAATCATATAGGGCGGGGAAGAGTTCAGGTGAATACATTAGTTTCCTAGGGCTTCCATGACAAAGTGCCATGCACTGTTTGGCTCAAAACAACAGAAATTTATCCTTCCACAGTTCTGGAGAGTAGACTTCAAAATTAAAGGGCCGCTCTAGACCTGTAGAGGAGAATCCTTTCGTGCCTATGCCTAGCTTCTGGTGCTGTGCCAGCAATCCTTGGAGTTCCTTGGCTTGCAGCTGCAGCACTTCAGTCTTCTTCCATCGTTACATGTCATTCTCCCCATGTGTGTATATGTCTGTGTGTGTTGTGTGTCTGTGTTTCAAGGATTGGAGCAAAAAATATACAGTATCAGCCTGGATCATCTTGTAGTGGCAGAAAGTAAGGAAGGGCTTTAAAAAAAAAAAAGCATTAGTGGGGGGTATGTCAAAGGGGCAGAGGAACAGACTGAAAGAGCTCTTGATGGGCAAGCCTGGAAACATTTGAACGACAAAAAATAATAAATAATATAGTACTGTATAAAATAAATATCTGTGAGTCTATACGGATACAAATGAATAATTGGGTAAATTAATAAATGGAGATGAAGAGACAAATCTCTTCATACAGAATAATACCAAATTATGCAGGGAGGCATAACTCCCCACTCCTTAAGTATGGGCTGTGCACAGTGACTTCATTCCAAAGACTACAGTGTGGAAAGTAGGAACAGGGAGACACAGAGAGTAACTTTATGGGAGAAATCTGATGAACGCTACTTCAGCCAGATGATCAAGGTCAACATCAGTAGTCATAAATCATTATAAATAGTATGTACCTTTGATATGCTGTGATGAAAATGGTACTTAACCTCTATGATCTTCTTTGCAAAAGTCCTTAATCCCAGTCTAACCATGAGAAAAGCATCACAAAAATTCTAATAGAGAAGCAACCTACAATTTACCTGACCAGAACTACTCAAAACTGTCAAGATCCTAAAAAGAAACGAAGGAGCTAAGAGGAGTCTAAACAGATGTGGTGACTAAATGTAAGTGGTATCCTAAATGGGATACTGGGACAGAAAGAGGCCATTATGTGAAAACTAAGGAAATCCGAATAAGCCATGGACTGCTTAATAACGTTTCAATATTAGTTCATAAATTGTAAGAAATGTACCATACTAATGTAATAATAGGGGAAACTGTGTATGTGTGTGTGTGTGGGGGGGTGGTAATAAACTCTGCTATATGCCCAGTTTGTCTTTAAATCTATTAACTGTAAAAATATTTTTTGATTAACAAAAAGATAGTCCTGTGGAACAAAGAAGATCATAGGGAAAATGGTATGTATGAAGTGATTAGTCATAACTAAGAGCCCCAAGCATACAATTTAAACAAATGTTAGACCTTCAAAGGAAGGGGCAGGGTTTGTTTTGCAAGTATTTGTTTTAGGCAAATCATTATAGTTTCTGTCACAACACTTTCATGCGTTTCTGTATACCATATTACAGTTGAATATGGAGATGCATTATTTGAGGGGATTCAGTCCATAAGAATTTAATACTGTTTTTTGAAAAGTGTGTTCCAATATTATTTTACCTTATATACGTCCTGAGATATAAGAGAATTTTACTCATTTTAGAGATTAAAAACAAGCATCCATATTTGCAAATGTATTGAATTATTATCTGAATTTATTGTGAAGATTTTCTAATATAATGAGTTGATTTAAAAAGCTACCGGGAATTCCCTGGCTGTCCAGTGGTTTGGATTCCACACTTCCACTGCAGGGGGCCCAGGTACGAACGATGGTCGATGGTCAGGGAACTAAGATCCCACAAGATGCGTGACGTGGTCACAAAAAAATAAAAGTTACCAAGATTTCTGGTATAAAATGAATTACAGGTAATTGTAATTTATATTACAAATGGGTATATGGACATGAATGATAAGGATAACGTTAAAAAGAAGAAAGTAAAGTGTTTTAATAAAGATGAGAGTATAATGTTTATAGATTAAAACAGTGGTGTCAGGTATAATTTTTCAGTTGAGATTAAAAACTGTGAAGAAAAATGTAAATAAACATTGTATGAGTGCTGGCCCGTATAATATATCCTTCAGTGTCTTATTTAGTTTGAAAAGAAATACATATTTTATTTATTTATTTATTTATTTATTTATTTATTTATTTATTTATTTATTTATTTATTTTTGGCTGTGTTGGGTCTTCGTTGCTGCGCCCGGGCTTTCTCTAGTTGCAGCGAGTGGGGGCTACTCTTCGTTGCGGTGCGCGGGCTTCTCATTGCAGTGGCTTCTCTTGTTGTGGAGCACAGGCTCTAGGCACACGGGCTTCAGTAGTTGTGGCACGTGGCCTCAGTAGTTGTGGCTCATGGGCTCTAGAGCTCAGGCTCAGTAGTTGTGGTGCTCGGGTTTAGTTGCTCCGCGGCATGTGGGATCCTGCTCAAACCAGGATTCTTAACCACTGCGTCACTAGGGAAGCCCCCCAGTGTGGGCTTTAAAAGATAGTTTACCACCTCTCCACGTGGGGCTTTGGAAGGCTGTCACTAAACTTATTTCCATAAAAATCTGTTAATGGAATTTATTTCACTGTTGAGTCTTATTTCTACCTAGAGTCTTTTATAGAGACAGTATATTTTATAAGGATTCAATGAAAAAAAGACATCAGCAATCAATCTTTGGAATATTGGACATTTGCAAAAATGTGATTTTTGTGATATTTGCACCTGAATAAGAAAATCATATACTAACTGGCATATCATGATCCTACAGACAATTTGGTTTGAACTAAGACAGACCAGTGGTATTTAAAGGTTAAATTTTTTAAGTTAAATATTTCTGCTGATAATCTTTTATTCAAGTATTATTGGATGTTATCATTTTTCATTAGATTATTAGACTGGCTTCTCATACATGCATAGCTCATTTTATTGTCCTTAGCTTTGTTGTACTTTGCAGATGCTGCATTTTTTACAAACTGAAGGTTCGTGGCAACTGCACATTGAGCAAGTCCATCAGCGCCATTTTTCCAGCAGCATATGCTCACTTCATGTCTCTGTGGCACATTTTGGTAATTCTTACAATATTTCAAACTTTTTCTTTGTTGTATTTTTTGTGGTGATCTGTGTTCAATAAATCTTTGACGTTACTGTTGTAATAGTTTGGGGGCGCCATGAACTGTGCTCATATAAGATGGCAAACTTAATCGATAAATGTGTGTGTTCCGATTGCTTCACCAACAGGCCATTCCCCCACCTCTTTCCCTCTCCTCAGTCCTCCCTATTCCCTGAGACAATATTGAAGTTCAGCCAGTTATTAACCCTACAGTGGCCTCTAAGTGTTCAAGTGAAAGGAAGAGTTACATGACTCCCACTTTAAATCAAAAGCTAGAAATGATTAAGCTTAGCGAGGAAGGGACGTCAAAAGCTGATGTAGGGACTTCCCTGGTGGCGCAGTGGTTGAGAATCTGCCTGCTAATGCAGGGGACACGGGTTTAAGCCCTGGTCCAGGAAGATCCCACATGCCGCAGAGCAACTAAGCCCGTGCACCACAACTACTGAGCCTGAGCTCTACAGCCTGCTAGCCACAACTACTGAGCCCGTGTGCCACAACTACTGGAGCCCACGCACCTAGAGCCCGTGCTCTGCAACAAGAGAATCCACTGCAATGAGAAGCCCGGGCACCGCAACAAAGAGTAGCCCCCGCTCGCTGCAACTAGAGAAAAGCCTGCGTGCAGCAACGAAGACCCAGCACAGCCAAAAAAAATAATAAATAAATAAATAAATTTATTAAAAAAGCTGATGTAGGCCAAAAGCTAGGCCTCTTGCGCTGGTTAGCTAGGTTGTGAATACATAGGAAAAGTTCTTGAAGGAAATTAAAAGTGCTACTTCAATGAACGCATGAATGATAAGAAAGCAAAACAGCCTTATTGCTGATATGGAGAAAATTTTAGTGGTTTGTATAGAAGATGAAACCAGCCACAACATTCCCTCAGGCCAAAGCCGAATCCAGAGCAACATCCTAACTCTCTTCAGTTCTTTGAAGGCTAAGAGAGATGAGGAAGCTGCAGAAGAAAAGTTTGAAGCTAACAGAGGTTGGTTCATAAGCTTTAAGGAAAGAAGCCATCTCCATAACGTAAAATGCAAAGTGAAATAGCAAGTGCAGATATATCAGTAGAAGCTGCAAGTTATCCAGAAGATCTAAGCTAAGGTAATTAATGAAGGTGGCTACACTAAATAACAGATTTTCAATATTCATGAAACAGCCTTCTATTGGAAAAAAATGCCATCTAGGACTTTCATACTAGAGAGGAGAATCTAATGCCTGGCTTCAAAGCTTCAAACAACAGTCATCTCTAGTTAGGGGCTAGTGCAGCTGGTACCTTGAAGTTGAAGCCGGTGCTCATTTACCATTCTGAAAATCCCAGAGCCCCCCCCTTTTTTTTCAAAACAACCTAATGTTTATTTAATTTTTGGAGGGGGGAACCTCTCCCCCACTTTATTTATTTATTTATTTACTTGGAGTAAAATTGCTTTACAACGTTGTGTTAGCTTCTGCTGTACAATGAAGTGAATCAGCTATATGTATACCTATATCCCCTCCCTCATGGACCTCCCTCCCAGCCCACCCAGTCCTAGAGCCCTTAAGACTTACGCTAAATCTATCCTGCCTGTGCTCTATAAACGGAACAGCAAAACCTGGATGACAGCACTTCTGTTTACAACATGGGTTGCTGAATATTTTAAGTCCACTGTTGGGACCTACTGCTCAGAAAAAAAGGTATCTTTCAAAATATTGCTGCTCAATGACAATGCACCTGGTCACCCAAGAGCTGAAATGGAGATGTACAGGATTAATATTTTCATGCCTGCTAACCCAAATCCATTCTGCAACCCATGGATCAAAGAGTAATTTTGACTTTCAAGTCCTACTATTTAAGAAATACATTTTATAAGGCTATTAACTGCTATAGATAGTGATTCCTCTGATAGATCTGGGCAAGTAAATTGAAAACCTTCTGGAAAGGATTCACCGCTCTAGATGCCATTGTTACAGAGTCCAAGCTTGTACTGCTTGCTGCATGACAGGCTAGTAAATTGAGAAACAAGGTAGTGGGGCAAGGAATAGCAATTTTATTCGGAAAGCCAGCAGACTGAGAAGATGGTGGACTAGTGTTCCAAAGAGTCATCTTACACGAGTTAGAATTCAGGCTTCTTTTATAATAAAAGGGGAGAGGGTGTGGCTGGTTGTTGCAGACTTCTTGGGGCCTGCTAGACCCCAGAGGGGATGTGATAATCGTTTGTTCCTGCGGCTGTCCATGTAGGTCTGGTCACGACGTTCCTGTAAACCTCCAACAAGACAAATGTTCTCTGTTCTACAACTTTTTATCTCTATATGAAAAGTGCTATACCTTTAAAAGTCAAGTCTGGGAGGCAGAACCTTGAGAAAGGGCTATTATGTATATGTCAGACTATAGGCAACATTCTTTTTTTTTTAATTTTTATTTATTTTTATTTATCTATTCATGGCTGTGTTGGGTCTTCGTTTCTGTGTGAGGGCTTTCTTTAGTCGCGGCGAGCGGGGGCCACTCTTCATCGCGGTGCGCAGGCCTGTCATCATCGTGGCCTCTCTTGTTGCGGAGCACAGGCTCCAGATGCGCACGCTCAGTAGTTGTGGCTCACGGGCCTACTTGCTCCGCTGCATGTGGGATCTTCCCAGACCAGGGCTCGAACCCGTGTGCCCTACATTGGCAGGCAGATTCTCAACCACTGCGCCACCAGGGAAGCCCCTAGGCAACATTCTTTTACAAAGGTGCAGAACCAGCATGACTAAACGCAGGCAACGGAACACAAAGGTTAGAGCTAAAGGAATAGAACCAACATGGAGTCAGGTTTGTTCTCCTCTGTTACACCATTAAGAACATTCCTGATTCGTGGGAAGAGGTCAAAATATCAGCATTAACAGGATTTTGGAAGAACTTGATTCCAACCCTTGTGGATGACTTGAGAGGTTCAAGACTTCAGTCGAGGAAGTAACAACTGCAGATGTGGTGGAAATAGCAAGAGAACCAGAGTTAGAAGTGGATCCTGAAGATGTGACTGAATTGCTGCTATCATGATAAAACTTTAACAGATGAGGAGCTGCTTCTTATGGATGAGCAATGAAAGTGATTTCTTGAGATGGGATCTACTCCTGGTGAAGATGTTGTGAAGACTGTTGAAATGACAACAAAGGATTTAGAATATTACATAAACTTAGTTGATAAAGCAGTGTCAGGGTTTGAGAGGATTGACTCCACATTTGAAAGAAGTTCTCCTGTGGGTAAAATGCTGTCAAGCAGCATTGCATGCTACAGAGAAATCATTCACGAAAGGACAAGTCAATCAATGCAGCAAACTTCATTGTTGTCTTATTTTAAGAAATTGCCACGGTCCCCCCAACCTTCAGCAACCACCGCCTGGATCAGTCAGCAGCCACTAACGTCGAGGCAGGACCCTCCGCCAGCAAAAATTATGACTTGCTGAAGGCTCAGATGATGGTTAGCATTATTTAGCAAAAAAGTGTTGTTTAATTTAGGTATGTACATGGATTTTTTAGATATAATGCTATTGCATACTTAATAGACTGTACGGTATAGTGTAAACATAACTTTCATATGCACTTAGAAACCAAAAAATTTGTGTGACTCACTTTATTGTGATATTCATTTTATTATAGTGGTCTGAAACCGAAGCTGCAATATCTCCAAGGTATGCCTGTACAGTTGACCCTTGAACAAAACCTGTTTGGACTGCATGGGTCCACTTATACACAGTTTTTTTTCAATAGTAAATAGTACAGTACTACACGATCCGTGGGTTGGTTGAATCCTTGGATGTGGAACCTCAGATATGGAAGAACTGTGGATACGGAGGTAGACTATAAGTTAGTTATGTGTTCAAGGAATGACATGGTCACTTTGCCCATTATAATAGGCTTTGTTTATGTATGAATGCCCAGTCTTAGTGTAGCCAATCGTATAGGAGAGTTGTGTGACGAAATATGAATTTACTAGAATTTTCTGACATAGTACATATCTGGGTATATTCTGGTAGTCATCATTAATTAGCATTTTCAGGAAGGACCCAATGGTAGCATATAGCAACCTAGCAACTAGATTGACTTTACAGATTTCTTCCTCTATAATTCAGGTCATGGTTCACGATTTTCAACCAAATGGGATTAGTTCTTTAAAATGGTATATCACTGCATATAATACAGAGATCATCTTCTGGAATAACAACACTCCTTTCAAATGTGAACCATAAATCAATCTTTTGTCTCCTAATTGGAGCTACTACTATCCTACAATTGAGGCTGTGGTCTTTTGTTCAGCAATATTCAACACTTAGACGAAGCTATCAAGATAATGAATGCAACTGAAAGAAATGGGTTTGTCAGATAGGGCAGTGAATCTTAGTAAAAATATTTAGTAGAAATGCTTATTCAGATTACTCTGCTCTTAAGAGTAATGGAATTTCAGATGAACTTATTTCTAAAGGGGCTACTTATTTTTTTAATAATATAGGAATATTTTCTCGAAATAATGACCTTAAAATTCAAATTGTAAACTATATAGGAGAAAGCCTAGAGTTCTCGAGTTCTACTCCGAAGCTCTTTAGTACAACTTCCTGGAATAGCACTTAATAGAAGTTTAAAAAAAGATAAATAAAAATTTAAGTCAGTAAATTATTCAATTCTCTGGCCACTTGTGGTTTAAAAAAACATTTGATAAAACTTCTGTTGTTCTAATAACTTGTGGAAGCTCCTCTATCATAGCAAATAATTTACGGTAAAACTGCAATATGTTTACTATAAACACTACTTCCTATATATTATACTTCATTCCTCTAATAAATATTTTGAAATTTTTTTTCAGGTATGTAATATCACACAAAGAACTGAGAACATTTTGGAGTTTTGTTTTACTTCCTTAAGAAATTACATTATTACCAAATCTAAAAGATGTGATTGAAAATATAATGCTCTTGATTTTTCATTCTTAACCTTTTTTTATAAAGTCATTAACATTTCTACTCACATTACTTATGCCATTGTAGGTCTAAACTCACAATTTACCCAAAACAACTTCAATTTACTGCAGATAAATTTTCATAACGGGCTTCCCTGGTGGCGCAGTGGTTGAGAATCTGCCTGCCAATGCAGGGGACACGGGTTCGAGCCCTGGTCTGGGAAGATCCCACATGCCACGGAGCAACTGGGCCCGTGTGCTACAATTACTGAGCCTGCGCGTCTGGAGCCTGTGCTCCGCGACAAGAGAGGCCGCGATAGTGAGAGGCCCGCGCACCGTGATGAGGAGTGGTCCCCACTTGCCGCAACTAGAGAAAGCCCTCGCACAGAAACGAAGACTCAACACAGCCAAAAATAAATAAATAAATAAATAAAAACGTGAATTTCTTAAAAAAAAAAAAAAAAAATTTTCATAACTCTCTGTAGGTTGCTCTGGTTTATCATTTCAATATCAACAAAATTTAGGAATCACCCTCTGATATTTTCTGCAGATATATTCACAGATTGACAGCAGATATTTTACTGTACTATTTAGTTCTAAGTTATACCGTCAGCATTATTGTTTTTCTAAAATATAGCACAATCTTTTCTTAGGTTATTATTTTCAAGTGATCACAGTTCTCAAGAAAGAAACTATACCAATGTGAGTCTGAAACATCAAATATTGAAGTAGAATACCAGATTTGTCTTTCAAGTGATGAAAAACCGTTTATCAAAAGAAATAAAGTGTTTCTGGTGAGCTGATTGGCAAACAGAACAATAGCTAACAGCCAGATTGAAGTGTGATCTTAATTGGATTAGAATAAAATGCTCATAATGTTAGTTTTCTTTTTGCATGATTTTTGCACTACTGTGGAAATAAAGACCACCCAAGATGAGAACAAACAGGCTATAAATTCAAAGCTTGGCGGTAACAAGAAAATTACCACCATCACTTGCATTTGGCAGATTCACATGGGAGTGGGCAAGTTTTATGGTGAAAAAGAAAAGATACGCTGATTGGAGACTGTTTGGCATGGGGAAGCTGAAATGCTAACTAGAAGCCAGTCATCTTAGGTAATTGGTTTGGGAAGCATATTTGTCTTTCTCTGGTTGCTGCTGAGTTGAAAGCGTGTGGTGGGCTGTGGAGAAAAAAAAAAAAAAAAAAAAAGGAAGCTGGCAGTCATTGACCAAATCCTAACTTCTGAACTGATTGCTGCAGAGATGGTGATTTGACTTCCCAGGTTGTTTGCCCTCCAGAGAGACTGTGTGTCAGAGTTGTATATGATCTGGTCATTGTCTATTTGTATAATCAGTCTCTCACTACTGAAGAACAAATAGACTTAATGTTTTATGATTTTATCACTGATTATATTCGTGTAGCTCTGAGAGTTCTATCAAGATTCTAATAGTTATAGAAATCTCCCCAGATGAAAATAGTATTTCATGTCTGAGAATATAAGATGAATTATGCCAGAGTGTTCATGCTGTAAGATGTCTGTATGAAGATGTCATTACTCAGGTAGAAGTGGATTCTGGACCTCAGAGATACCAGTTAACAATAATAATATGTACCTATGTGGGTCTTTGGAGAAGTTAGTGAGAACCTGGTTTGGACTACATCAGAGAGCCTTTGGGTATTTTCTCAGTGACTTACTGGATAATTGGGACTTTAAAGATGTGTGGGAGAAAGTAACTGGCTTTTCCCCATTGGAAACTCTGCACATTGTGATTTCCTATACAGCCTATAGAAAGGAGATTGGTTGGCTGTGATAAGGAGTATATATGAGTTCCTACACAGTTTTTAAAAATTTTTATTTTGAGAAATTCCAATATTTAAATATTTTAAATAAAAGTAATAAAACGTGAATGTATAAAGCTAAATTACCCTTTATCCTCTCCCCACCCCATCTTTGTCTCATTTGTCTCTTTCCATGAGAGGCAACCTGTCATGAATTTGGTGTGCCTAACTCATAAAATGATTACTTCTAAAAACAATAGAACTTCTCTCTACTTAGCTAATTATAAATGTAAAAACAGAAGGTCTGAAAGACTGCTCTACAGATTTCTTTTAGATTAGTAAATTAATACAGCATAATGAACTTGAGAAACAGAACATTTTCTACCAAGTAGCTCTATAACCAAGTAGCTCTGTATTATATGTTACATAATATATGCTCTTTGTATCAATATCAATTTGTCTAATTAGCAGCAGGCAACTAGGAAAGAAAAGGTTTGGGGAAAAGAACCTTATGAAAGAAAGTAAATTTAAATTAATGGCTTGAGGAATGTGGACAAAAGTGAGTCAAAGGATATCCTCTCTTGATCTTGGCTGAACCTGTAGTTAGGTCTCATAAATTTACTTTGATCTTTCTTTGCTTGGCTCTTATAGAAGCAATTCTTTGTTTCAAAATGAACAGGCACAATATACACAGTGGTCCCCCTTATCCTCAGTTTTACTTTCCGAGATAAACAAATTCATGCTAGTTTTACGGCCACAGTGCTTGATACAATGCTTAGTTAAGATGGAAAAGGCATTAAATTTGTACAATATTTTGAGAGAGACCCCATTCACATAACTTTTATTACAGTATATTGTTATTATTGCTCTATTTTATTATTAGTTGTTGTTAATCTCTTACTGTGCCTAATTTATAAATTAAACTTTATCCTAGGTATGTATGTATAGGAAAAAGCATAGTATATCTAGAGTTCGCTACTATTCATGGTTTTAGGCATCCACTGGGGGGTCTTGGAACACATCCCACATAGATAAGGGGGGACTCCGTACTGTACTTGTAAATCCCAGTGTTTCAGGTATTGCCGTTTTTAGACCCATATGGCAGAACAAAGTTCACTTTCCTAAAATTGTAATCAATTCTCCAAATATAAGTTATCTCATAAAGTCCCATATAAAAAAAGCTTTGGTCCCAGACATAATTTAATAGACTCCTATTCACCGTGTTTTTAAACACTCCTGTAATTTTCATGGGCAATCACAGTTGACCGAACGAAGAACTATATTTAGTAACTTATTTGAAAGGTACTGTAATTAAGTCTGTTTTAGTTCTAACCTTACTAACATCATGGGTAATACAAAAGGGGGGAAATGCAGCTCATCAAAGAAGAGACCCCGGAGATGGGATACAGTGAGTTTGAATCTCAGTGAAACATCCCGAGGATGTCAGCACATCTGCACTGTCATTAATGAGAGAGATTTTACAAATACCTCATCTGAAGAGAATTACTCCCTGTAGTACATACGAGTATACATCTCTTCAGTGGATAAAGAGTTTATGTTTTTCTGTTGTTGGGATGTTACATTTTTTTAAACTGACTGCATGATGAACACTGTGGTTTGTGGTTTAAATGTATTATGAACACGAGATTTTATTTTGCTTCAAGTTTCGTTTTTGCCCTTAAGAAGCACTTAAAATGCTATTCATACAGTAGTAGGTGTATTTGTCGTTTGTAGCATGCTTTCTTAGTTTCTCTTTCTGATAGTTTGCTGTTAGGGTATAGAAATGCAACCGATTTTTTGCATATTGATTTTGTATCCTGCAACTTTACTGAATTTGTTTATTCTAACAGTTTTTAAATAAGTCTTTAGGGTTTTCTACATATAAGAGGATGTCATATGCAAACAAATAATTTCACTTATTCTTTTCTAATCTGGATGATGTTAGCTGTGGGCTTGTCATATATGGCCTTTATTATGTTGAGTATATCCCCTCTATACGTACTTTGTTGAGAGTTTTTTTTTTTAATCGCAAATGGATGTTGAATTTTGTCAAATGCTTTTTCTGCGTCTATTAAGATGATCATATTTTTATCCTTCATTATGTTAATGTGGTGTATCATATTGATTGATTTGTAGATGTTGAGCCATCCTTAAATCCCTGGATTAAATCCCGCTTGATTATTATGTATAATCCTTTTAATGTATTGTTGAATTTGGTTTGCTAATATTTTGTTGAGGATTTTTACATCCATGTGCATCAGGGATACTGGCCTGTAATTTTCTTTTCTTCTGGTGTCCTTGTCTGGCTTTGGTATCAGGGTAATGCTGGCCTCATAAAATTAGTTTAGAAGTGTTCCTTCCTCTTTTTATATTTCTTTTAAAGTTTAATTTGTTTTAAGTATCTCTTGGAAATATTTTTTTTCTTAAAATTTTCTTTGCATGATTTCTTTCTAGCTAATTGCTTTGTATTCTCTTATTGATTTTGGTCTCTATCTTCCATATATAGACTTCCTTTAGGTTATCTTGTCATCTCAGCTGGCTGTTCTTTTTTTTTTTTAATATTTATTTATTTATTTGGTTGTGCCGGGTCTTGGTTGCGACAGGCGGGCTCCTTAGTTGCGGCATGTGAACTCTTAGTTGCAGCATGCATGTGGGATCTAGTTCCCTGACCAGGGATCGAACCTGGGCCCCATGTGTTGGGAGCGCAGAGTCTTAACCACTGGACCACCAGGGACGTCCCTCAGCTGGCTGTTCTTAAGATTGGGATGCCTAAGCACAAGAATAGGAGTTTTGAGTTTCATTCTAGTATAACCTGGTGGGGTCATTTATTAGGGAATCTTCTGACCCTAACCCAGATTCATGACAAAAAAGTTTTCTAATCTGTCTGGCTCAATAGAATGGGGGAAGAGGACCACTAATCTTAGAATTCAGCATTTACTTATGCATGAAGTCATTTAATCCCTTTGTTTTTCACTATGGTACTTATGCCCTTAACTGCCTGGTGTCCCCTAGTCAAGAATCCCTGTTTTACCCTCTCCAGGGGGTAAGTGGCAGACTTCGGCCAGGATTAGGGAACTAGGGCGAGGCAGTCACCTAGGCACGTAGAACGGAGAGAGGGGACCTAGGGATCTAACAGCTTCTTAAACAGTTTTCACCCAGTTCTTATTTTATCCATCTCACTCCCCACTTACCTGCAGTTCTACAGGTACCTAAGTGTTGCCAGTTCTTGTTTGTTTAGAGGATTCTGTGGTATATATTGAGTTTGTTCTCAGCTTTCCTCCCTGTTGGTTTTAGACTTGGCTTTCTCTCATCTGCCAAATCAGTTACCACGCTATCATCTACTTTCTGGTATCCAAAAATCTGTTGTTGTTGTTTTCTTTTTCTCTTTGCCTCCTCACTCTTTGGGATTATGTATTTTAAAAAATTCCCGGCACTGTTGTTTTAGCGGAGTTTCTGGAGGGAGTAAAGTGAATGCTCACGTTCAGCCTGCCGTCTTAGCCTGCCCTCTTGATAGGACTTCTTTGGTAGAGAGGCAGCAGCCTGCCCTCTTGATAGGACTTCTTTGGTAGAGAGGCAGCAGCCTGCCCTCTTGATAGGACTTCTTTGGTAGAGAGGCAGCAGTGCATCATTGCTGAGAGTGTGAGTTATGGCACAGACTGCTTGGGTTTGAACTCTGGCTCTGGTACTTGCTAGCTATTCGATTAACTTCTACATTCCTGATTTTCCTCATCTATAAAATGGGGGTAATAATAACACCTACTTCCTAGGCTGACCGGAGAATGAATTAGTTAATTAATTTAAATTAGTTTACTTAAAGCACTTAGAGCGATGCCTAGCACATATAGTATGCCTTTGATAAGTATTGGTTATTATTTTCTTCCATCTCTTTTCTTTGTCCTCTTTTCCTGGAACTCCTGTTAGTCAAAAGTTAATCTCCCTAGATTGGTTCTTTAACTATCTTGTCTTTCACTTTTCCATTTCATATTTAGTTCTACTTTCCTGAGGATTTTCATAACCTCTATTTTATGCCTTATTTCAGCAATTATGTTTTAAGTATCAAATATCTCTTTTGATATCTGATTTTAATCTTTCATGATTTCCTTACATTTCTGATGACTGTTGATGGTCTGTATATACTTGTTTTAAACTGATTAAAAGCTTTTTAGGAGTAAGAAGATTTATTGTGAGTAGCCTCATTTTGGGATGGAGACATGGCCATACATCACTCTGAGGAAGACTTTTCTCTAGGATTGCTCCGTTCCTCCAGATGCCTCCAGAAAAAGACCTTACAGATTTCTTGCCGGGGCAATAAAATGCAAGTGTTTAAGGGTGGGGCGGGGGGTGGGTAGAGGAATGGTTAGAGGAATTAAAGTCCTGCCATTTGATATTTCGATAAATCCCTTTCTTTTTATTCTGTCTCACTTCTAGTCTCTACCTTGCCCAGTGTCTCCTAATCTAGAACACTCCTTTTCAATTTCTCTAGAGGTAAACTTTCATTCTCTTATCAGGGCTGGAGTATGTGCACTTAGCTGCTGGCATTCTATATGTGGGAGTGGGGAGGGGAATCAACAATTCACATACATACACTTTTTAAAAAAATTTTTTTATTGGAGTATACTTGATTTACAGTGTTGCATTAATTTCAGGCACATACATACACTTTCATCCTGTTTTTTCATTTTGTCCTTCCCCCTCCACCCACTTGGTACTTCAAAGTCTGAGTCTTTCCCAGGTTCTTTGGGGGTGAATTGGCTCTCTTCTCACCAGTGTCCCCCTGAGGTTATAGTTTCTTCCACCTGATAAATCAGATACCACTCCTCCATTTGTTCTCCCTTTTCCAAAAGTGTATTGAAATATTTTATCTACTGTTGCCTTCTCTTTGGTTGCTTTTTCCTTGTGGATTTAAATCTTTTAATTTGCTGTCATTTTATAAGGAGAAGGGATAAATGCATATACCTAATCTGCCATTTTTTAACCAGAAGTCATCAGATGAATGTTATTTTTAAAATATTTTATACTTGCTTTTAGTTATACTGCTTAATTATGTAACGGATTGGCAATCTCTAGCACACCGGGAAAGAAAAGACCAATTTTCTTCCTATAGATGTAGAGGGTGGCTGCCATGACCTCACCTTTTCTCCTTCTAGCAAGCAAGTAGTAGCGAACAAACTCAGGTCATAGGATCCAGTGGAAAGAGTTTGAATTCTTACAGCCAGGGCAGGTTCCTCTACCTACAGATAATTCACTGGAGCTTGACTTCTCCATCTCTGCTAGGAACAGGTTTTACTCAACCACAATTCTATTTCCTTTTCTTCCCCTCTTCCTCTTACCAATTCTAATTCTTGGCATTCATTGAGAGCTTCTCTTTTCTGACACATGAGAAAGATAAGGTCCCACCTTGGCAACTCTAAACAACATGTGGTATATCCATATAATAGAATACTATTTAGCAATTAAAAGGAAAGTGGTATGTCCATGTAATGTAATACCATTTATCAGTAAAAAGGAACAAACTATTGATACATGCTTCAACATGAAGGAACTTCAAAAATATTATACTAGGGACTTCCCTGCCAGTTCAGTGGTTAAGACTCTGCGCTTCCACTTCAGGGTGCCCAGGTTCGATCCCTGGGGGTCAGGGAACTAAGATCCCACATGCAGTGCAGCGCAGCCAAAAAAATAAAAGAGTTGTTCTCCAAGGTGACCAATGAGCTATTTTTAAAAATTAAAAAAGCTTTTAATTTTTAAAAGCTATTCTTTCACTAGGTGAAAGAATCCAGATGCAAAGGCTAAATAATTGTGATTATGTTTATATTAAATGTCCAGAAGAGACAAATCTAGAGAGAATGCAATGACTGTTGGTGGGGGAGGCTGTGCATTTATAAAGGCAAAGGGTGTGAGGGAGCTCTTGTGCTGTGAGCCTAAATTGCTCTAAAAAATAGTCCGTTAAAATGTAAATTCAAAAGGTCTTAAAATGGGATTTACACTTTAAATTATAGGAATGTAACCATTGCATATATAAAGCTCTTTGTATCCTGGCTAGCAAATTTAAAATTATTATAGCATATAATTATTAATTTTTAGATTAACTTGTAGAGGTTTAGGTTTATTGATCTCATAAGTGAGAACTTCTTTTAATATAATTATTTGGGGACTTCCCTGGCAGTCCAGTGGTTAAGACTCCAATGCAATGGGCACAGGTTCGATCCCTGTTTGGGGAACTAAGATCCCATATGCCACACTGCCACGGTCAAAAAATATTATTTGGATTCATTTCATTCATAATTTACCAAATGTTTATTGAGTATCTTTTATGTGCCAAGTACTAGTCTAGATCCTAAGGATATAGCCCTGAACAAAAACAACGCCTCTTCTTTCCAGGAACTTAAGTTCATTCTAATGGGCAAAAGACAGAAAATATTCATTCTAATGGGCAAAAGACAGAAAATAAACACTAAATATTTCAGTCAGGTGGTTTTCATAAGTGCTATGAAGAAAAAAATAAAGGCAAGATAAGGGACTAGAGAATGATGAGGTAGGGGTGCATAGGGAGTTTGATTATTGTTTTATAAGTTAATCAAGGAAACCCTCTCTGATAAGATAAAGTAGATATCTGAAATAAGTGAAGGAGTGAGTGATGTAGATATCTGGGTGAAAAGCTTTCTAGGCAGAGGAATCAAAAAGTTCAGGGACAGTGAGGTGAGAGAATGCTTATTAGCAGGTTTGAGGAACAGCAGAGAGATTTGTGTGACTTAGAGTGAAGTGAAAGAAAGAAAGTATAAGAAGACAAGGTCAGAGAGGTGGCAGGGAATTAAATCAAATAGGGTCTTATAAACCACCATCAGAATTTTGAATTTTTCCCTGAATGAGATGGGAAGGCAATAGAGGGTTTTGAGCAGAGGAAGGACATGATCTGATTTATTTTTTAGCGAATCACTTTGGATGCTGTGTGGAAACTAGAGTATGAAGAAAAAAAGGTAGAAAAAGTGAGAGCAGTTCATAGGCTAACACAGTTGCCCGAGTGAGAAATGATGGTGGCTTAGACCAAGGAGGTAATCTTGAATGCAGTAAGAAGACGTCAAGTTCTGCATATATTTTGAAGGAAGAAACAATAGGATTTGTTTATGTGGTATATGAGAAAGGAAAAGAGTCAAGGATAAATCCAAGGAGTTTGGTTTTAGCAATGTGAAGAATGAAATTGCCATTTACTAAGATGGAGAAGGCTTGGAGAAAAGCAGGCTTAAATTTAAGGGAAAATCAAGAGGTTGGTTTTGGACACATTCAGATGTGGCACCTATCTGAGTAGAAATACTGAGTGTGTGGTTGGGTATAAGAACCTGAAGTTCAGAAGAGAGGTATGACTGGAGATACAAATTTAAGCATTATCTATAAGTGAGTGATATCCATGGAACTGGCTTTACAGTTACTATCTATACAAAAATGAAAACTTGTACTGTTTTTTCTTGCATTATGGGATGTTGATCTCTTGTTCTCTTCTGACCTCTTCTCTTTAAACAGTGATTTTCATCCTTCTTTTCTGTATTTTTAAATAGAATTTGAAATTATCAGAAGACTTTTATCTGTTAGCATTGTCAGTCTCATTAGCTTCTGAAAACTGTCTTCCCAAACTATAAATAAATATTTAAAATGTGTAAGATGTAGCTCTTAATTGTAGAACTGTTGAATATAATTTAAAAGATGCAGGCCATTTACCAAAGGTGGAAAACGTGGCATTATAAACTTAAAATATAACATTTCAATCAGATAAGGATTTATGACATCATGACCCAAGTGTCTATGTGTTCTTTTAGGTTCATTTTAGTTTTTCATTTTCTTTATTCTAATGAAAGAAAATGTGAATTTTTAAAGTATGTGCTTCAAAGCTATTGGTATAATTAATTACATGAAATGTAAATGTTAAAAAAAGTCTTCATAAAGTATTAAACAGTACAACTCACTTGTTCTACCTTTCTGTAAAGATTAACCTTATAGCAACATGACTGTTAAAGGATATTACCTGCTTTTTTATTATAATGAGCTACTTTGTGTGTGGGATCTTCTTTGTTTTTTGCTCATTGGAATCACTTTGGGAAAGTAATAGTTCAGTTCTGTTAACTGATTGAGGAAACTGTTAAAAATAATCTTGGGATTTTTCTAATGCATAGTTTTTACCATACTGCTTTTGCCATTATCCACAATAATACCTTGTAGAAATAACTAAATAAGTAAAATTGTGTCACATCTGCTTCTGTAAATTTCTACTCCATCTCTTAAGTGGTTGCAAATATTTTAACTATCTTCAAAGCAAGGTCTTTTTGCCCCCTACTAGAAACTTCAAAATGCCTCATAATATCTATGCTATTTAAAGTCTTTAAAGACTGTAAGTATGCATAATAAGCTGTCAGTTATCTTTATTATAGTTAATTATTCATTACTTATTCAAGACAAGGTACTATGCTATGTGTATCTAATCAGAGTAGTCAGTGGTTCCTATAAATAAATTTTATTCAAAGAAATATTTTGTTAACTAATGAATACATACAAATGCACACACACACTGTTGATTCTCATTATTCACAGTAGTTATGTTCTATAAAGTCACCACAAACACTGAATTAGTGAATAATGAGCCATATTTCCTAGGGGAAATATAGAGTTAGGTTCCTGTGAGCCTCTCACAACGTTTTCATCAACCAATCAATACACCTCGTTTTATGTGTGTTTCTGTTGATTCATTAACATTGAACTTACAGCCAACAGCACTATAACTCATGCCTGAATGAAGGTTATCGAATACACGTATTTTCTCCGTAAGGCACAACACAACCTTCCTGTTCTTAGGAACACTAGTTAGCACTTCAGCACTATGCTTGAGGACCATTTTAAACAGCAAAATCACCAACACAAAGCACAAAAATGAGACAGATGTGGCAGTAAATAGACTGTGAAAAGAACACTTAATTTACAGTATGAAAGCTGAAACAAGAAGGCAGAGTGGTGAGTATTGCCTTGTTTGACCTCATCTTGGAATGTGTGCTTGAGGCAACTCAATTTTTTTGTCACTCTGTGTATGTCCATAAATGACTGAGAAAATAGTAACTTCAGGGTTACAAGTAAATTTTAGTGAGTACATAGGTGGATTTGCAAATAGAGACTCTGAATAATATGGACCTAATATATATATATATTTTTTCATTCCTGCCTGAAGCACATTTTCCTTTCTTTTCTATCTCTTGACCTTCTACTCATTATTCAAGTCCCATCTTAAAGATTATCCTATCTCTGAAACCTTTCCCAGCTCTCTCAGACAGATTTAGCCTTCCCTCCAGTACTCATTGAGTGATCTCATATCGCCTTGTACATTTTTATAACATCTATTACATTTTATGTTAATATTTTTCAGGATTCTTTAGGCTATGAGCTCCTGAAGAACAGGGATCCTTTCTCATTCATTTCTGTATCCTTAGTACTTAACACAGGGTCTTTCACATAGTTAAAATTAAATAAATTGTAATTGAATAACTCAATTAAATCTCTCTGCAAATGGGTCTGTCTTAATTCAAAATTGCAGACTATATTGAAGTGGAAATCGTTACACATTTTATACTAGTGAATATCTCTTGTTATCTCTGTTTTTATTGGTTCTTTTTTCATTTGGATGAAGCTGCTTTATTTGGAAAGGCATGAATAATGAACCAATCAGGTTTTTTTTTTAATTACCTTTTAAAGTTCTTCTGTGCAAACATGGACTTACTGAGCACAGTAATGCACTAGGCTCTGTATCAAACTATCCTGATTCTAAACTGCAGAGGAGAAAGTTTATACTCAGGAAAAAATTAGGATACATGCTTATGCTAGATTTTGATTTTGAAATTTCCAAAAATACAGACTAGTATTGAAAAACTAACAAAGCAAACACCACTAAACCCATGACCCATATTTAATGTTTTGCTATATTTAAAGATTTTTTTAAAACTAAGCCTTACAAATCTAAGTTGAAGGTCCTCTACATACCCTTCCTTAATCCTGTGCCTGCCCCTTCCCTCCCACTGAAGCACTTCCCTGAATTTTGTATTTATCTTTTCCAGCTAAGCCTTATGTATGGGTAGATTTTAGGATGCTAGGGCTCCTTCAGTGGTTTTTTGTTTGTTTGATTTTTAACAAAATATCATTCATTTAGTCTAGCACGTGGGATGAAAGTAGTCATGTCGTCAGTTTCTATGTATACGCCTTTCTAGGGAACACTTAATGAGATTGCTTTTTTCTCCCACGCCTTCAGATGTTTTGTTTGTAATCCCTTAATCTAAATTATCAATTTATCTTGCAGTATTATACTTCTTATGATGATGAACTTTTTATTAACAGTCATAATCAGTTCTGCCCATAAAGCCATCATTGTTTTGCTTCCAAAAAAAAAATCTTTTTAGACTTTCAAAATGCAACAATTTCAATCATTCTGCTATAGGGGCTGTGAGGCACAAATAATATAAAAATGAACATTGAAAAATGTATACTAAAGTATATTAGAAACATACAGATTCATATTGTCATGTTTAGTTAGATAATTTATACCAAAAATTCATATTTTTTAAAATGTAATATTATTTTATTTCTGATAAATTAAGTCTGACTTTGAATTGCCCAACCTGGTAAGATGGTGATTCATATTAGTCATTATGGGAGCCCATGGAGAAGAATGAAGCTCCCTTTCTTTCCTTCCTTTCTCCTCCCCACCCAAGAATTTAAGAGCCTTTTAAAAGAAAACAAAGTGGGATGGGCTCACTTGTCTGCAGTTTATCATGATCCTAACTGCTGTTCTTATTTAAAAAGCCCATATGTTCCTTAAAGTAAGACAACATTACTGCTTTTCGGCGAAGTTTGTGCATGAGAGTCTCTGCTGATTTTGAGCTCCCCCAGGACCTAGAGTATAGCCTCCCAAGGTGCTCCATGTAGCCATTCTTCTTGGTGGTCTTGCTATTTCCTCGAAGCACTGCTATGCAGTAGGATTCAGGTATCTGCTGTGCCTGATATTGCTGAACCTTTTCCATTCTGGGGAAATTGCCTTTGGGAGGCCCTTTCCCAATCTCCCTGACAGCCCTCAGAAGCTTTGCCTTTAAATCAAACTCCCAAAAATAAAAGTTAGAAGGCAGATTATCCATGAGTAACTTCTATTTTCCATTCAGTAAAGATCTTCCATGAAATACGGAGCCCAAAGACCTGGTTACCTATTTAGAATGGGGAAGGGAGAAATAAATGGAGAACAAAATGCAAATTAAAATCTTAATAAGTTACCCTGAAACTCTTACATGGTCATCCATAGATGTACAGTTGCCACCCCATCTTTCTGCCTAGGGTTAATTATTAGTTGTTCAGTTTTTATTGAGCACTTATGAATAATGGAAACATGAGTAATAAAATGAGTAAGCCGTATATTATATTTCTCTTGCTGTAAGAATCAGAGTAAAGCATCCTATTACATAGGCCTTTGTTCCTCAGTTATTTAGATGGCAAATAATATCTCCCAAATAAAATATATCATTATTGTATATTTTAATATACATTAAGGAATGATAAAGTACCACAGATCTATAATGAGGCCATAAAACCCAGATCTGTTACGTATCATTATGACTTTTACTTGAGCTTGAAATAATTTCAAGAACACTCAACAGGGACTTCCCTGGCAGTCCAGTGGTTAAGACTTTGCGCTTCCACTGCAGGGGGCATGGGTTCAATCTCTGGTTGGGGAACTGGGGAACTAAGATCCAGCATGCCTCGCGGTGTGGCCAAAAAAAAAAAAAAAAAAAAGACTGGAGAATTTAAGAACACTCAACAATCATTATTGAGGCCTATACAATTCTGAGAGCTGAGATAGAGAATAAATTTTGAGTACAATATGTCTTTACCCTTAAGAATCTTACAGACTAGTGAAAACTATACAAGCAAATAAATAATTCTAGTGTAATAAATGGAAAAGATGCTATGAAGGTATACAAGTAGAAAGAAAGGAGTCAAAGAAGTTTCCTGAAGCAGGTAATGCTTTAAATGAGTTTCTTAAAGCCCAATAAGGGTTGTTGACTAAGTGAAGAAGAAAAGAAAGGTGGTTCAAGCTGAGGAAATGACATCTATGAGTGTGTGTTAACATAAAAACAACACCACCACATAGTTTTGGCTGCCTCTACTGTGTAAGTAGTTCCATGTGACTGGAGCAAAGGCTGCATGAGAGGGATAGGTTGAAGGCAGAGAGCATGGACCAGATATGATACGTTCAGGTGTCTGGGGGCCTTTTGCCTACTTCTCCAGTAATCTTCCCACTGAAGACCTCCTTAGAGAAATAAAGCTGGAAGAATTTTATTAAACTGCCTTCCTTTACTATTTTGTTAAGTTTACCTTAACTCTTATGTAGCTACCTGTAAGTTCCTAATACAGTGCTATCCCATGGAGGAGCTATCTCTTAGCACCGTAATGACATAGAAGTAAGAGCTACCTTGATATTTTATTATCTTGTTGCTAATTATCTATTACTTTTCACTATACATAATTTAGTTCTATCAAACCACTACTGGCAACTGTGTTATTCAGTATTTGAAGTAATGGTGTTGTTACTCAGTAGAATGGAATAAAGGAGAAGAAAAAAGTGAAGAAAAGCAGTTAAAAGAATGGCTTTTATTAAACAGCAAGATCAGTTATAAACCTACACTATGAAAGTGACAACATTTATGTGAATACTTGATAATTTTGAATAATCAGTCATTCTACACTAACGATTTGTTTTCTCTAGTTAACGATGAAGTACAGTTTCTTTGCAGTTTATTCTAAAGGTAGTGCTAGTAACCAGATACAGCCAAATGTCATACATTAAAAATCAATTACAACTAGGAAGTATTTAAAAAACTTCAGCCATTGAAAAAGCTAGTATAATTGTAACTGTTAGTCGGCCAAGAAGTGCACTAATTAGCCTGTGCCCTCATTGAAAGCAAGCAGGGTTAAGGTCTTTGGCTTCATTAATTAATGTTTATAAATGGTATGCCTACTTTTCTGATTATAGCTAGAGGGAAGGTAAGGGAGACCATAGCTATGATGTTGCTTTAACTAGATAAAGTGGTTAACAATTGAGATAAGGTGAGAAACTATTAAAATTCTTAGAGAACTGAATAAATTTTGATACTCATCTAAATTTTTAAGAAATGTCCTTCATTTTACATTATGTATGTCTTATCTATGTGTATTTTATTATTTTATATAAAACACCAACAGCTAGAGTTTTAATTCTCATTTTTACTATGATTTTTTTTAACTTTTTTTTTTTTTTTTTTTTTTTTGCCAAGCCTCCTGGCTTGCGGGATCTTAGTTCCCCAACCAGGGATTGAACCCACACCCTAGGCAGTGAAAGCACGGAGTCCTAACCACTGGACCACCAGGGAATTCCCTTTACTATGATTTTTAAAATGAGCATATTAATACTTTTATAATAAAAAAACAAGATATTTCCATTTTGAAAAAAAAGATGACAGTTTAAGCTGAGGTGAAACTTTTCAATTTGCTATATAAATCAAAACTTTAATTAAAATTATATTGTTGAAATACAATAAGATAATTTCGGGTTGAGACATTTCTCACTTGTTCAGCAAGTAAATATAAAATTTGCATTGCCAAAAATCCTAGTGCCTCTGTTTTAATTTTTATTATTATTATTTTTTAATTGAAGTATAGTTGATTTACAATGTTGTGTTAGTCTCAGGTGCATAGCAAAGTGATATATATATATATATATATATATATATATATATATATATATGTATGTTTTTCAGATTTTTTCCACTATAGGTTATTATAAAATATTGAATATAGTTCCCTGTGCTATACAGTAGGTCCTTGTTGTTTATCTATTTTATATATAGTAGTGTGTATCTGTTAACCCCAAACTCCTAATTTATCCCTCCCCCAACCCCACCTTCCCCTTTGGTAATCATAAGTTTGTTTTCTATGTCTGTGAGTCTGTTTCTGTTTTGTAAATAAGTTCATTTGTATCATTTTTTAAGATTCTACATATAAGTGATATCATATGATATATTTGTTTTTCTCTATCTGATTTACTTCACTTAGTATGATAATCTCCATCCATGTTTCTGCAAATGGCATTATTTCATTCTTTTTTATGGCTGAGTAATATTCCATTGCATATGTATACCACATCATCTTTATCGATTCATCTGTCCATGGACATTTAGGTTGCTCGCATTGTCGTGGCTGTTGTAAATAGTGCTGTAATGAACATTAGGGTGCATGTATCTTTTCGAATTATGGTGTTCTCCAGATATATGCCCAGGAGTGGGATTGCTGGATCATATGGCAACTTTATTTTTAATTTTTTGAGGAACCTCCATACTGTTTTCCATAGTGGGTGCACCAATTTATTTTCCCACCAACAGTGTAGGAGGGTTCCTTTTCTCCACACTCTCTCCAGCATTTATTTGTGGACTTTTTAATGATGTCCATTTTGACAGATGTGAGGTGGTACCTCATTGTAGTTTTGATTTGCATTTCTCTAATAATTAGTGATGTTGAACATCTTTTTATGTGCCTGTTGGCCATCTGTATGTCTTCTTTGGAGAAAAGTCTATTTAGGTCTTCTGCCCATTTTTTGATTGGATTGTTTGTTTTTTTGATATTGAGCTGTATGAGCTGTTTGTATACTTTGGAAATTAATCCCTTTTTTTAAAATGGCATTGTTTGCAGTGACTTGTTAGCCAGCAAACACCCTTTGCCACATAGTGAGGAACAAATAGTAATGATCACTTAAACTTATAGTGCTTGAGATACATCAACTATAACTTAGTTGTTTTTTGTTTGGCCACACCACGTGGCATCTGGGATCTTAGTACCCTGACCAGGGATCGAACCTGCACCCCATGCAGTGGAAGCGCAGACTCTTAACCACTGGACTTCCAGGGAAGTCCCTAACTTAGTTTGTTTTTATTATTATATATCCAAACTGGGAGAGGGTGACTATCAACTTTTAATCATTATAATATGAGAAAGAGATGTCATACAGGTGAGTTGAATTCAGATATAACTGGATGACTTTATTTCCCCTTTTTGTATCAGCCTACTATTATACGTTGCATGTCATTAACTGGTCTAGTATATATTTACAGATCTACCTTGAATTTGCTTCTGTAGGAATATAGTTGCTTAACTATGCTTAACATATGGATTTACCTTCCTCTAGGCACTCTCATGAGAAACAGCAGTTTAAGGAACTGCTAATGAGCAAAGATCGTCTTAGCCCCAATTCTTACCATTTTCTGCCTCTCAGCTGCCAAAGTGTTACCTGTGTCCAAAGGTCTTGTAATTACCCGAAATTGCCCCGCCTCCAAAATTGTTAATTCAGACATTCCATTCATCAGCCACATCCTCCTATTCTCCAAATTCATTTGTTCAAGCACCCTACTGCAACAGTTCTTTGATTTCATTAACACCTTCATTCCATTGGTTCCCTTTTATTTATTTATTTATTTTTAAATTTATTTATTTATTTATTTATGGCTGTGTTGGGTCTTCGTTTCTGTGCGAGGGCTTTCTCTAGTTGTGGCAAGCGGGGGCCACTCTTCATCGTGGTGCGCGGGCCTCTCACTATCGCGGCCTCTCGTTGCGGAGCACAAGCTCCAGACGCGCAGGCTCAGTAATCGTGGCTTACGGGCCCAGTTGCTCCGCGGCATGTGGGATCTTCCCAGACCAGGGCTCGAACCCGTGTCCCCTGCATTGGCAGGCAGATTCTCAACCACTGCGCCACCAGGGAAGCCCTCCCTTTTACTTTTACTCTCAAATTTATTCAACCTAGATTTTACCGTTCTTCATTATAATCATGCTCTTGTATATACGATCAGGTCCTTTGCCCTTCTCTCTTTGTATACCATCTGCCTAGCAAAACCCTACCCCCACTTTCTCTGTGACTACTTGCAAACAATTGAGCAGTGCTCAAGAAAAATCCATAACCAGGCTTGTGACCTCACTGTAAAATCATGATAAACAACCTCAGCTGAGTAATTATTAACTCATTTTCTCTAGTAAGTTCACTCTTCCGCACTGCATATTTTCTATTTCATACTTTTTTGTCTGCTTAGACTTCCCGATGCCCTCTCCCTCCTTACCGCAGCTTGTCTCATAATTCATAGAGAAAATAGGAACAATTGAATGAAAATTTCCTCTCCTCACAGACAGGAGTTCTCCAGGCTCATCTGCATCTATCTTCTCCTCCTGTCCTCCTGTCAAAGACTGACCTCTCCACATGTGACCTAAGTTACATCTTTTTCTGCTTGCTTAGAGAGAGGTCTAATTCCATATGCTATTGTCTCTTCTGCATCTTTAGCTTTTTTTTTTTTTTTTTTACTGGATCTTTATTATCAGTATTCAAAGATATCACTTTAGTCTCTCCCATCTTAAAAAAAAAAGCCCTCTTATAATTACTATTATCACACTGTTTTCCTCCTTTATAGCCAAACTTCTCAAAAGATTCGTCTCCATATCCTCACTTCTCACTGTTTTAAATTTTTTGAAAACAATTTTTAAAGTTTTGTTTTGACTAACAGGGCTTTCCTGGTGGCGCAGTGGTTGAGAATCTGCCTGCCAATGCAGGGGACACGGGTTCGAGCCCTGGTCTGGGAAGATCCCACATGCCACGGAGCAACTAGACCCATGAGCCACAACTACTGAGCCTGCGCGTCTGGAGCTTGTGCTCCACGAGAGAGGCCGCGATAGTGAGAGGCCCGCGCACCACGATGAAGAGTGGCCCCCGCTTGCCGCAACTAAAGAAAGCCCTTGCACAGAAACGAAGACGCAACACAGCCAAAAATAAATAAATAAATAAATAAATAATAAAAAGAAAGGAATTCCTTTGGGAAAAAATCCTTTATTTTGACTAACAGAGTTTTTAACTTTAATATAATCAAATGTGTCAAACCTTTAAGGTTAGAGTTTTTTTTTTTTTTTTTTTTTTTTTTTTTTTAAAGGGAACGCTATTTATTTATTTATTTATTTATTTATTTATTTATAGCTGTGTTGGGTCTTCGTTTCCATGCGAGGGCTTCCTCTAGTTGCGGCAAGCGGGGGCCACTCCTCATCGCGGCGCGCGGGCCTCTCACTATCGTGGCCTCTCCTGTTGCGGAGCACAGGCTCCAGACGCGCATGCTCAGTAATTGTGGCTCACGGGCCTAGTTGCTCCGCGGCATGTGGGATCCTCCCAGACCAGGGCTCGAACCCGTGTCCCCTGCATTGGCAGGCAGACTCTCAACCACTGTGCCACCAGGGAAGCCCCAAGGTTAGAGTTTTGTGTGTCCTTTTTAAGAAAACTTTGTCTACACCAAGGTCCTGAAGATTGATTTTCTAATTTTAAACTACTATTGTTTTCTGGAATAATTTTAACTTAGTTATGGTACATTATTTAATTTGCTAATATTTTCTTTTGTACTTTTACAAAAATAGACTATTTCCTTTTCTTTTACTGTCTTCTAATTTTGTTAGATTTTTGGTATCTAAGTTGTCCCTTTATAAAGATAATTGGGATTTATTTCCTCTTTTTCTATTCTCTAGAATAGTTTGTGTAAGATTGGTGTTATTTTTTCCTAATGTTAGATTTAATTGTTGAAGCCACCTGGACTGGAATTTTTCATGGGAAAGTTTTAAATTATGAATTCAAATTCTTTAATAGATGAAGGTCTATTCAGAATTTCTGTTCTATTTCTTCTTACAGAGTTTTGATAGGTTGTATTTTTCTAAGAGTTTATTTACTTTATCTAAATTTTAAAACTTATTAGCACCGGTTTTTCTTAAAAATCCTTTTGGTTATTTGTTAACCTGTATGATTTATAACTCTATACCATTTTTCATTCCTGTTATCAGTAATTTATGCTTTCTTTCTTTTTGCCACACCAGGGTTGATAAATTTTATTAGTCTTTTTTTAAACTAGACTTTTCATTAGCTTAGTTGATCTTTGTTGTTGTATGTTTATTTTTTTCATTCATTAATTTCTTCTCATTATTTTCTTCCTTCTTCCTTTTTTGTTCAATATTCTGTTCTTTAACTTATTTCCTGAGATAAATGCTTAGAACATTGATTTTTTATGCCTTTTTTTCTTTCTAATATATCCATTTTATAAATTTCTTCTAAGTGTGGCTTTAACTGTGTCCCACAAATTTTGACATATGGTGTTTTCATTATCATTAGTTCAAAATATTCTCTATTTTCCACTGTGATTACATTTTGACCCATGGATCATATGGAAGCAAATTATATAATTTTCAAACAAATGGTGACTTTCTAGTTATCTCTTAAATATTGATTTTTAGCTTAAGTTCACTGTGGTCTGAGAGCATATTCTGTGTGATTTCTAACACAGGTTGTTGGAGCCTAAGTGAGGTGAGGAGAGTATCCATGTAGAGGAGCAATGTGATGTCAGGTTTTGAGGGTATCTGCATTGGTGGGGGGGGAAATCTATGTAGAGAGGTGATCCAAGTGGAGTAAGGAGAGCATCTATGTGGGAGGGTGGCCTAGAATAGGGAGAAACATGTTTGCGTGAGGTCATGGAAGCAGTAGCTCTGTCCCATTGTGGAATGTCAAAGCCCAAACAGCATGAGGAAGGTGTCCACGTCAGAGGCCTCTTGGCACAGGTTGTCAGAACTTGAATCAGGTGAAGTGGGTATCCACATAAAAGGGCATCCTGGCATTGATTGTTGGAGCCCAAGTGAGGTAAGGAGGGTGTCCATAAGCAGGGGAGAGGGCCGTTGGTGGATGGTATGGTCGGGGATATAAGAGCCTAAAAAGAGTGAAGAGGGATTCCATGCAGGAAGGTAATAGTGTCATCACACTATGAGTGTTAGAGACTAACCTAGGGTTAGGAGAGTATTTGCAGAGAGTGGAGGCACCTTTGACCAGTGAGGGGCATTGGTGTCCAAGCAGGATGAGGAGAGCAAGCACTGGAGCAAGGTGGGGGTGGGATAACGGTAATGGGGAATTGACTACGTACAAGAGGATTGTTCATATCAAGGATATATTAAAGATAATAGGAGGTAAATATATTAAGGATAATAGGAACCAAGTTTCTTACTGTCGGAATAGAGAGTTAGACATATGGAAAGGAAGAAACCTAGAATGGGCTTTGTAGTGTTAAGTTGGAATTAGAGATTATCAGTGTGAACACATGGTTTTCTGTATCTGTGGACATATATATAGAAATAGAGATGAAATGTGTATATGTGTGCACACAGATATACATACACATATATATTTTTTCATACATATATTCTCTAGCTCTGTCTACTGAGAAGACCTGGAGGTAATTATATCCAGTATCAGTGAGCACAACTAGTGCCAAAATATGAGTTTCTGAATACTATTACCCACTAAAAGGAACCAGAGTTATCTGTGAGAGTTGCTGATTCCAAGCTGGGGAAAGGATATAAAAGTTGATCCTAGAATATGTTGTGCCTGAAAATAAGAAGATGCTCAAAGAATGATGGAAAGATGTCAAAAAGACAGAAATAACCATTTTGAAAAAAAAGATGAAGCAGTTTCTTATGAAAGTAATCATATATATACCTAACCAATACTCCGTCTTTATATCTTCAAATATTGCCTCTTCCTCATTGTTTCCTCTCTCCCTTTGGAAGTGTGATTAAATGTTAGACCTGCTCTTTCTATCTTCCATGTCTCTTAACTCTCTTACTTTTTTTAAATTGAAATATAGTTGATGTACAATATTATGTTAGTTTCAGGCCTACCACATAGTGATTTGACGTTTGCATGCATTTTGAAAGGATCACAACAATAAATCTAGTACCCATCTGTCCCCATACAAAGTTATCACAGTATTATTGACCATATTCCTTATACTGCATATTACATCCCCATGGCTTATTTATTTTATAACTACGGGTGTGTCCTTTTTTTTTTTTTGATTTTTACTTATTTATTTATTTGGCTGCATCAGGTCTTAGTTGCGGCATGTGGGATCTTCATTGCGGCATGCAGGATCTTTCGTTGAGGCAGGCGGGCTTTTCATTGCAGCATGCGGGCTTCTCTCTAGTTGTGGCGCATGGGCTGCAGAGCGCACAGGCTCAGTAGTTGTGGTGCCTGGGCCCTAGAGCACGCAGGCTTAGTTGCCCCACGGCATGTGGGATCTTAGTTCCCTGACCAAACCTGCATCCCCTGCATTGGAAGGCAGATTCTTAACTGCTGGACCACCAGGGAAGTCCCCAGGTTTGTACTTCTTAACCCCATTCATCTAATTCCCCCCCACCAACCTGCCACCCCTCTGGCAACTACCCATTTCTTCTCTGTATCTACGAGTCTGTTTTCATTTTGCTTTGTTTATTTTGTTTTTTAGATTCCACATATGAGTGAGATCATATGGTATTTGTCTTTCTGTGTCTAACTTACTTCACCTAGCATAATACTCTCTAGATCCATCCATGTTGTCACAAATGGCAAGATTTTATTTTTTATGGCTGAGTAATATTCCATCTTCTTTATGCCTTCATCTATCATCAGTGGACACTTAGGTTGCTTCCATGTCTTGGTTATTGTAAATAATGCTGCAGTGAATGCTGATATGCATATATATATTTTTGAATTAGTTTTTGTTTTCTTTAGGTAAATACTCAGAAGTGAAATTGCTGGATCTTGTGGTAGTTCTATTTTTAATTTTTTGAGGAACCACCATACTGTTTTCCATAGTGGCTGTAACCATTTTACAACTCCAAACAGTGCAAGAAGATTCCCTTTTCTCCACATCCTCACTAACACTTGTTATTTGTGGGCTTTCTGGTGATAGCTATTCTGACTGATGTGAGGTGGTATCTCTCTGTGGTTTTGATTTGCATTTCCTTGATGATTAGTGATGTTGAGCATCTCTCCATGTGCCTTTTGGCCAACAGTATGTCATCTTTGGAAAAATATCTATTCAGGTCTTCTGCCCCTTGTCTAATCAGGTTGTTTGCTTTTTTGATGTTGAGTTGTATGAGTTCTTTGTATTTTGGATATTAACCCCTTATTGAATATATCATTTGCAAATATCTTCCCTCATTCAGTAGGCTGCCTTTTCATTTTGTTGATAGTGTCCTTCACTGTGCAAAAACTTTTTAGTTTGATGTCATCTCATTTATTTATTTTTGCTTTTGCTTCCCTTGCCTGATGAGACAGATCCAAAAAAATATTGTTGAGACCAATGTCAAAGAGTGTACTGCCTATGTTTTCTTCTGGGAGATTTTTGGTTTCAGGTCTTACATTTATATCTTTAATCCATATTTGCGTTTGTTTTTGTGTATGGTATGAGAAAGTTGTCTGCTTTGATTCTTTTGCATTTAGCTGTCCAGTTTTCCCAACACCATTTATTGAAGAGGCTGTGTTTTCCCCATTGTATATTCTTACCTTTTCTGTAATACATTAACTAACCATATAAGTGTGGGTTTTTTTCTGGGCTCTCTGTTCTGTCCCATTGATCTATGTGTCTGTTTTTATGCCAGTACCATACTGTTTTGTAGTATAGTTTGAAATCAAGAAGCATGATGCCTCCAGTTTTTCCTGCTTTCTCAAGACTGCTTTGGCTATTCAGGGTCTTTTGCGTTTCCATACAAATATTAGGATTCTTTGTTCTAACTCTGTGAAAAATGCCCTTGGTATTTGGCAGGGATTGCATTGAATCTGTAGATTACCTTGGGTAGTATGGTGATTTTAACAATATTAATTCTTCCAGTCCATGAGCACAGCGTGTCTTTCCATTTGTTAGTGTTGTCTTCAGTTTCTTTCATCAATGTCTTATTAGTTTTCAGACTACAGGTCTTTTACCTCCTTGGTCAGATTTATTCTTAGGTATTTTATTCTTTTTGATGCAATTGTAAATGGGACTGTTTTCTTAATTTCTCTTTCTGATACTTTGTTATTAGTGTATAGAAATGCAACAGATTTCTGTATATTAATATTGTATCCTGCAACTTTACTGAATTCATTTATTTTAATAGTATTTTGGTGGTGGCTTTAGGATTTTCTATATATAGTATCAAGCTGTCTGCAAACAGTGACAGTTTTACTTCTTTTGTTCCAATTTGGATTCCTTTTATTTCTTGTCTGACTGCTGTGGCTAGGAGCTCTCTTACATTTTTCATCTCTTGCTTCTCTGTGTTGCATTATGGAGAACTTTTTTTCATATTTATATTCCAATTTACTAGTATTCATTTTAATTGGATTTATTCCCCTCTTAGTCTGATCCATTGAGTTTATATATATATATATTTTTTTTTTTTAATTTATTTTATTTATTTATTTTTGGCTGCATTGGTTCTTTGTTGCTGTATGCGGTCTTTTCTCTAGTTGCGGCGAGCGGGGGCTACTCTTCGTTGTGGTGCGCGGGCTTCTCACTGCAGTGGCTTCTCTTGTTGTGCAGCACAGGCTCTAGGCGCACAGGCTCAGTAGTTGTGGCTCGCGGGCTCTAGAGCACAGGCTCGGTAGTTGTGGCGCATGGGCTTGGTTGCTCCGCGGCATGTGGGATCTTCCCGGACCAGGGTGTGAACCTGTGTCCCCTGCATTGGCAGGCGGATTCTTAACCACTGCGCCACCAGGGAAGCCCTGAGTTTATATTCTTAATTTCTAGATGTTTGGTTTGATTTCTTTTGGATCTGCTTGGTTTTTTTTTTTTAATGTGACACATACTTTTAATTTTATTTATTTATTTATGGCTGTGTTGGGTCTTCGTTTCTGTGCGAGGGCTCGCTTCGGTTATGGCAAGCGGGGGCCACTCTTCATCGTGGTGCGCGGGCCTCTCACTATCGCGGCCTCTCGTTGCCGAGCACAGGCTCCAGACGCGCAGGCGCAGTGGTTGTGGCTCACGGGCCTAGTTGCTCCGTGGCATGTGGGATCTTCCCAGACCAGGGCTCGAACCTGTGTCCCCTGCATTGGCAGACGGATTCTCAACCACTGCACCACCAGGGAAGCCCCCTGCTTGGTTTTTTTACTTAGATTTTTCAGGTCTTTTATTTTTTTTAATTTTTTTTTTGATGAATGTTAATTAAATTTACTGTGGGAATCATTTCACAACATATACATTTATTAAATCATTAAGTTGTACACCTTAAACTAATACAATGTTATATCTTAATTATTTGTCAATAAAATTGGAAAAAAAAAATCAAACAGGCCAAGTGCTTCCCTCTCCCCTGGTCAGGTATGACCACACCCATCAGAGTCCTTTCTTAGTGCACACCTGGTACATACATTTATCACTACATTTTCTAAATTATGTTTCTATACTTAAGTCATCATCATCACTTAGCACATTGTGATGTGGTCAGTATTGAAATCAATGTTTACTCCCTTTCTTTTTTTTTTTTTTTCCACACACACACACTGTATTTTATTTTTACAAGAGATCAATAGACTGACACCAAGCATTGTAAATGGATGACCACAACAAAAGCAACAATGATTGCAATTACCAAACATGAAACACACTCATGGTATGTCATAATATTGACATTCAGTCCAGTAATCCTCCACTGTAACAGCTCCTTTACTTTGCAGTGAAAATTGATTTGTATATTCTTTTTTTACTTAGATTTTTCAGGTCTTTTATTTTTTAAAACATACTAAACAGAACGATTTTATAGCCTGACACTGTAGTTCACATATCTGATTTTGAAGTTCTGTTATCTTTTGTTTCTACTGACTGTTGCTCATGGTGACTTCTTTCCTTGTGTGCTTTGTACTTTTGACTATGAGCTATGATTTTCCTTGAAACTTTATGTGGAAAATGATTTGAGGCCTAGAATGAGGCTTGGATTCATGCAGACAGGATTTTGACTTTGCTTCTGTTGGGTGCCCTAAGGGTATTACCAGATAACTTTCAAGTAAATTATTTATTTATTTATTTTTTAAACAACAGCTCCTGTTTATTTTATTTTTATTTATTTATTTTATTTATGGCTGTGTTGGGTCTTCATTTCTGTGCAAGGGTTTTCTCTAGTTGCGGCAAGTGGGGGCCACTCCTCATCATGGTGCGCGGGCCTCTCACTATCGCGGCCTCTCTTGTTGCGGAACACAGGCTCCAGACGCGCAGGCTCAGCAATTGTGGCTCACGGGCCCAGTTGTTCCATGGCATGTGGGATCTTCCCAGACCAGGGCTCGAACCCGTGTCCCCTGCATTGGCAGGCAGATTCTCAACCACTGCGCCACCAGGGAAGCCCTCAAGTAAATTATTAACATAAATTTTCTTGGACTTTACAGATAGTATGATATGGGTTGCAATCCTTTGTGTGAGCCACATTGAGGTTTTGAATTCACACGATTTTTTTTTCCATCTCCACTCACTGCTGTGATTTAAAACAGGTTTTCTTCTAGCATTTGAAGTTGGGAGGGTGGCATTTCCAGTTTACCTTTACTCTGAGATGGGTGGTTTGGGAAGTCCCTGCTTTATGAGGGTATCATTTATTAGATTCACTGTTTGGGAATACTCTGGGCTTTGTCTCTTGACCTCCAAATCAATCTAAGCTCTGAAAATCAAAGCTTAGGTCACCAGTTAGCAAATGTCCTCAAGACAAAAGCTAGCTTCAGTGTTCATCTTACATCTCTGGGGGCTCCCTGCCTTCACTTGGTTTTTTGGTGAGTATTGCATGATTTTTGCTAGCTCATGGATATGTTAAAGAAGATTTTTAAATAGCATTTTTAATTATTTTCAGTGAAAGAGTTAGTCTAAATATGTAGTCTCATGCCAGAAGTTGAAGTTTACATAAACTATTTTTTAAAATTATTTTTAATATTGCACATGATACAAATTCAAAAGATACAAGTGGGGGGACTTCCCTGGCAGTTTATTGGTTAAGACTTCGCCTTCCAATGCAGGGAGCACAGGTTCAATCCCTGGTCAGGGAACTAAGATCCCACATGCCTTGTGGCCAAAAAACCAAAACATAAAACGGAAGCAATACTGTAACAAATTCAATTAAAAAAAAAAAACTTAAAAAACAAACAAACAAAAAGATACAAGTGGGTATACAGTAAAAAGTATGTCTTTCTCTCACCTCTGTCATTCAGCCTCTAATTCAGTTCCCATAGGAAGCCATTGTTATAGTTTTCTATAACTGAATTAAATATACTTACTCTATAATTCAGTGTCAGTTGGTTATTTTACACTAAAATAATCCAAATTAGTTTGTTATTTTCAAATTTCCTTTTTCAGGATCATCAATGTTTCCTCTAGTTTTCTAAGCTGTAGCTTTTTTTGTATAAAAGTGATCTTTTATACATGAAATGACCAAGAATGTTTCAGAATGAATTTCAATTTGTGAACCTAACTCTGAGAATTTTTATTTTTCATCATGAGAACTGCTAATGCATGAAAAGCATAAGGATGAAGATAATAGATTTATTTCTCAGGAAAAATATGTGGGTTCCTCTGTCTCCAGTTTTTCATTTTAAATTTTGTAATAGAGTTCTCTTCATGGATATTCATTTAAATTAATAATCAAAAAACAATTTATGCTGCCCCAAAACTTTTTTGTTATTCCTTTCTTCCTTCAGGTAACAAATATTAGTTATTTTACTACTCTGTGCCAGATATTGTCCTTTGTACTAGGAATATAGCAGTGAACAGATTAAGTCCTGGCCTTCATGGAGAGCACTACTTTGGGGGAACAGACAGTGAACAAAAACAAACATATATAATATATAAGGTAGGATGAGTTTATGGAGAAAAATAAAGGAAAGTAAGGGTCCTAGAAAGCACAAAGGATTGGGGAAGAGACTGCGGCATAATATAGGGTTAAGGTAGATTTGTGTCTCATGAAGTAAGGTTATACTTCTTTCAGATAGAGGAGAAGTGCCTGGTATATTTGAGAAACAGGTGCCAGTGTGTTGTAAAGGAGTGAGTAGTGGGGAGAGTTAGGGCTAAGAGTTGGTAGTGGGGAACAGACACAGATTATTCAGGGCATTGTAGACCATTGTGAGAACTTTGGCTTTACTTTGAATGTAATGGGAAGCCATTGGGTTTTGAGTGAGACATAATTTGACCTAAAACATTTTTCTTCCCAACTTTTTATTATGAAATTTTCCAAACATTCAAAACAGTTGAAAAAATAGTAAAATGAGTATCCATTTGCCCACCCTCTGGTTTCAGCAGCTCTTAACCTTTTGTCTTAATTGTTTTGTGTCTGTCTATCTATCTATTTTTGCTGAGCCATTTGAAAATTACAATACTTCATAATTAAAAAATAAGCATATTCACTTACATAACCACAGTGCCACCATTTCATCTATTGACTCAGATATCCATTAATCATTCTTGCCTGAATTCATCATTTCACTGGAGTTTGACTTTGGTTTGGAGTTTGATCTATTTGGTTACAGTATGGGAAATAGACTGTAAGTTTGTGTGGAGGCAGATTCCAGCTATTCAACTATCACAGAAGATGGACTAGGGTGGTAGCTGTGGTGATGGTGAGAAGTGGTCACAATCTGGATATATTTTGAAGAAAAAGTCACCTGAATCTGCTGATGTAGGACTGAGAAAGAGGAGTCAAAGGTGACTTGAAGGCTTTTATCAATAAATGGAATTGCCATTTGCTGGAATTGGGAAGATGGTGGGAGGATCAGGTTTGGGAACTGGGAGTCAGGAATCTGGCTTTAGTCATGTTAAGTTCAGAACATCTATCAGACTTCCAAGTTGAGTTATTGAGTAAGCAAGAGGAAATGGAGGCCTGGGGTTCAGATGAGAAGTTTGGGCTAGAAATAAATATTAGGGGGTCATAAGGAAATAGTGGTATTGAAAGCCACGAGATGAGGTAAGATCATCTAGGGAATAAATATAGACAATAGTAGAGGTTCAAGGACTGACCCCTGGGGTACCTCAAAGTTTAGAAGTCAGACACAGAGGATGAACCAGAAAACAAGACTGAGGAGGACATCACTATTTATTTAGAGAAACCAAGAGAGAGAGAGGTGGCCTAGAAATTATATCAAGAAGGAGGGGAGAGATTATGTCAAATGCTACCAATGGGTCAAATAAAATAAGATTTGAGAAATTATCACTGGATTGGTCATTGGTGATCTTGTCAAAAACAATTTTAGTGAACCGTTGGTTCAAGAGAAAATGGGAAGAAAGGAATTAAAGACAGTAAGTAGAGACAGTTCTTTCATGGAATTTAGTTGTGTAGAACAGTTAAGTGAGGGAATAACAGCCTTTAAAAAAATATATTGGAGCTATCATAACATGTTTATATGCTGATAGGATAACCTATTGAGAGAGGGAAAAATTATGATAGAGTAGGGGCAGTTCCTGGAGTGCTGTCTCTCTTACCAAGAGTGAAGGAAATATAAAATAGGACAAATTATGGTTGGCAATGAGCATGTGGAAATTCTCCATAAGACAAAAGACTTACTGGTAGAGCCAGAAATCCCCTTTACTGTGGGAGTTGTGTTATATATATAGCCAAGATAAACTCCCTTGTGAGTTCAATGATAGTAGAATTTTAAAAAGCAAGGTAAATGACATTTAAAATTCTTTATTCTCTCGTTGAGTACTGTGAGTATGTACTAAAAATTCCATTGGCATAATATTTTAAATCAGGCATTCCTCTTTAGAGACTATATTGAGATAAAAGAATAATATGGAAATTGTGAATTGCAGAATTATTATAGTGTGAAAATAGCATTGGGTAAGAACTTAAAATTCTTCAGAAAGTGAGAGGCCTATAGCTAGGTACTTTTATATCTTCACATTCTGTAGACCTTTTATTTCCTTTTCTTGCCTTGTTGAATTAACAAAGACTTCCAATAAGATGTTGAAAAGAAATGGTGGGGGGAGGGACATCCTTGCTTGTACATGATCTAAATGAGAAAGCTTCGAGTATCTCACCATTAAGTATGATGTTAGAGGTGTAGGTTTTTCCTAGATATTCTTTATCAAGTTGAAGGAAGTTCCCCTATATTCCTGGTTTACAAGAGTTTTTATCATGAATGGGTGTTAGATTTTGTTAAATGCTTTTTCTGCATCTCTTGATATGATCATGTGATTTTTCTTTTTTAAGTTTGTAGATGTGATAGATTACATTAATTGATTTTCAAATGTTGAATGAGCCTTACACACCTGAGATAAATCCCAGTTGGTCTTTGTGTGTAATTTTTTTTATACTTTAAAAAATTTGATTTGTTAATATTTTATTGAGGAGCTAAGTTCTTAATCTATAGTATAAATTCCTTTCTTCTAGAAGAAAAATCTCCTTATAAAGCTACTTTTGTGTTCTTCCATTAAAAAAACTATTTTGATTGATTTTGAGAGATAACTTATTGAAGTGACTAAGAGCAAAATGCCTTATTTTGAATCATCTGACTCTTGGCAAGTTACTTATATTTTCTGTGCTTCAGTTTCTTCAGCTATCATAGTATCTATCTCATAGAATTGTTTTGAAGATTAGATGAGTTATTAAATGGGAAGCACTAAAAATAGTGCCTAGAACATTGTAAATGCTGAATAAATATTAGTTGGCACTGTTTTTTTTTTTTTTTACCTTGAGGAAAAGAACAAGCTGAACTTAAGAAACAAAGCAAAACATATTTTAATGTTTTGTTACCCACCTGTTACAGGAAACTGTCCTAGCCATCTTTTGGATTTCTATTGCATCTAACGTGTAAGTCTGTCTTAATTTTGTATAAAGATTATCTAACTAGGGTATCCTCCCCAGAAGTCTCTAATATTCTCAAGAGAAGAGACCATGTGCTATTCATTCATTCAGCCAGTCAACAAATATTTCAGTTCTATTTACCAGGCACTATGGATAAGCAGTGAATAAAAAAGATAATGTTTTCACTGAGTTTGCATTCTAAAGCAGGAAGCCACCATATCTTGGCTATTGTAAACAGTGCTGCAATGAACATTGGGGTGCATGTATCCTTTTGGACCACGTTTTTCTCCAGATATATGCCCAGGAGTGGGATTGCAGTGTCATATGGTACCTCTATTTTCAGTTTTTTAAGGAACCTCCATACTGTTCTCAACAGTGGCTGTACCAATTTACATTCCCACCAACAGTGCAAAAGGGTTCCCTTTTCTCCATACCCTCTCCAGCATTTACTGTTTGTGGATTTTTTGCTGATAGCCATTCTGACTGGTATGAGGTGATATCTCCTTGTAGTTTTGATTTGCATTTCTCTAATAATTAGCGATGTTGAACATCTTTTCATGTGCCTCTTGGCTATCTGTATGTCTTCTTTGGAGAAATGTCTATCTAGCTCTTCTGCCCATTTTTTGATTGGGTTATTTGCTTTGATGATATTAAGCCTCCTGAGCTGTTGGATAAAGATGTGGTACATATATACAAGGGAATATTACTCAGCCATTAAAAAGAATGACATAATGCTATTTGCAGCAACATGGATGGACCTAGAGATTGTCATACTGAGTGAAGTAAGTCAGACAAAGAGAAATATTGTATGATATCCCTTATATGCAGAATCTAAAAAGAAATGATACAAATGAACTTATTTACAAAACAGAAAGAGACTCACAGACTTAGAGAAGGAACTTATGGTTACCAGTGGGGAAGGAAGGGGAGAAGGGGTAGTTAGGGAGTATGGAATCAACATGTACACACTGCTATATTTTAAATGGATAACCAACAAGGACCTACTGTATAGCACAGGGAACTCTGCTCAATGTTATGTGGCAGCCTGGATGGGAGGGGAGTCTGGGGGAGAATGGATACATGTGTATGTATTGCTGAGTCATTTTGCTGTGCACCTGAAACTATCGCAACATTGTTAATCGGCTATACTCCAATATAAAATAAAAAGTTAAAAAAAATTTTTTTTAATGAAATAAACATTTGAAAAGTGAAAAAAAAAAATAAAGTAGGAAGCCAGACAGTAAACCAAAATAATATGATTACATCTTTTGCTGAAAGCTATGATGGAGTGTCCAGAAGTAGAGGTTAGGTTGATGGAGTGGCAGAGCACAAAACAGATCTTCAGTAACATTTCTTGAACTAGTAATAAACTAAGTGTAGTGGATGAGAAAGGATGAGTTAATAGTTGATAGCGAGTAAAATCTCACACAATTACCACCATAGAAACCCTCTAAATGAAATAATGTTATCATTAGGAGTTTACTATAAGCCAGGCATACAGTACTAAGTGCTGTAGCTCTATAATAATAAGTACTATATGTTAATTATGCCGTTTAATTCTCACAACCGCCCTGAAAAGTAAGTAGTAGGACCATTTTACAGAAGAATAAAAAGCTCAGGAGTTTAAGTGACTTGTTCAAGGTCACATAGGTAGTAAGTATCAGAACACAGATTTTAATCCTGATTCAAAGCCAGTGCTTTTAGTCAAGATGTACGAGCTGGTAAATTCTTCTAAACAAGCAGCTAATTTGGGAGAAGGGTAGTGGTATGCTTGTGCTTTTGGGTTTGGGGCACAGTTAAGTCTGTTGAAGGTTAATCCTATAAATCAGGTTCAAAATGTAAAAATACCAGCCAGTAGGAAAAAAATTACTACCCTTGCTAGAAGTAATTTCTACTTCCTCTGATCTCCTATATATTATGACTACACCATCCTACCACTTGCTCTTTGCAAGAACTTAACCTCTTTCAACTCAGATTTCTTCATTTGGCAAGTAGAGATGATAATACCTGCCAAGCCTCTACAAGTGAAGTACTGTATAAGAAAGACTTGTAAAATGGAATGAAGTTTTAATTATTTTAATGGACTGTAAACTACTTTTTTTTTAAAAATTTATTTTCTTTATTTTTGGCTGCGTTGGGTCTTCCTTGCTGCGGTCGGGCTTACTCTAGTTGCGGCGAGCGGGGGCTACCCTTCGTTGTGGTGCATGGGCTTCTCATTGCGGTGGCTTCTCTTGTTGCCGAGTGCGGCCTCTAGGCGCGCGGGCTTCAGTAGTTGTGGCTCATGGGCTCAGTAGTTGTGGCTTGCAGGCTCTAGAGTGCAGGCTCAGTAGTTGTGGCGCACGGGCTTAGTTGCTTCATGGCATGTGGGATCTTCCCGGACCAGGGATCGAACCCGTGTCGCCTGCATTGGCAGGTGGATTCTTAACCACTGGGTTATATATTTTTCTATGCTCCACAGCACAAAAAGGGATCATTCTATGATGTTTTGCAGGCACTTAGTAAATATTAGTTGAATAAATGATTAATCAAGCTTTTCACTCATTTTAATAACTTGGAATATGTGGGCTGGCACAGATTTGTTAGTAATTCCAGTTATCTTGATACCTTTGAGTTCACCTGAGCTGTACTGTATCTTGGACCTTAATTGTAATAAAGACAATTGTAATTGGACCTTAACTGTAAACCTTAATTGTTTCTGAGAACCCATTTTAGTTCATTTTTAGCATTTTGCCTGATGCGTAAACAGTTTGGCAGAGAGTGGGAATGTGATATAGTGGAAGCAGTTGGCTTGCTGACGCAAGAACACTTTGAGTTTGTGATGCTTAGCTGTAGGTGCAGATGAGATACCATGCCACATGCTGTACAATATGCGTTAGAAACAGGTAGATTTTAATATGACCGTCTGAACTAAAACTAGCTTTTAGGCTTTTGCCATCCAAGTTAAAATCTGACATTAAAGATTTAATTTTAATAAATTAAAGAAATTTAAGAATATAATTTGGCACCATTATTGTCTGAATAACATACTCCTATCAAATCTGAGAAATTAGTTTTAGATATGAGCCCTTCATATTTTAAAATATCACTGTTCCAAAGTTATTTATTTCAGGGTATCCTCTCCATAATGTACATATTCAGAAAAACAGCTTTAATTTCCTGCTTTGGCTCTGATCATATTAATTTAAATGTCTCTCTTCATTTCTTCCCTCAATTTTCATTGTAACACAAGAATAGTGGATAACCTTTAACCACTTCCTGTGTACTAAAGAATAAATAGTGTGGGCCTTAGGACCAGATGAAGTAAGCAACAATCTATGCATGCTTTCAAGGGGTGGTTTGAAGGCTGTTCTATTTTTAAATACCTCTACTGGTTAATAATGATATCTAAAATTACAACACAAGAGGTTTGTTCCTTTGATTTAAGGTTTTGTTCTTATTAAGATGCAGATACCCATGAAGGATTTTTAAAACCTGTTTTTAGGTACTGTTCTAGGTAATGGAAACAAAAGCAGTGAACAAAACTGACTGTGCCCCTGTGGACAGACAATATAGTCACAAATAAGTAATAAGAAGAATGGTAAGGAGCTGTTTTTTTCTTACAAAGTGGGTAAGAAAAATCCCCTTTAATAATGTTACATTTGATGGTGACTTGAGGGAAGTCAGAGTATGAGCCATTTGAATATCTGAAAGAAAGATCATTCCAAGCAGAGGAAATGATGCA